>NC_047049.1:66840122-67080528 GCF_011762595.2 Tursiops truncatus | reverse complement strand
TTAGGGTTAGGGTTCGGGCTAGGGTTAGGGTTATGGGACGGGGACGTTTAGGGTCCGGGTGAGGGTACGACAACGGTTTAGGGTGAGCGTTACGTGTGAGGGCACGGTTTAGTGTTAGCGCACGGTTTAGGATTAGGGGACGGGTTAGGGTAAGGCTTCGGGTAAGGGGTTAGGGTTAGGGTTAGGGGACGGGGACGGTTTAGGGACAGGTTAGGGTACGACAACGGTAGGGTGAGCGTACGTGTGACGGCCACGGGTTAGTGTTAGCGTACAGGTTAGGTATATGGGACGGGTTAGGGTAAGGCTTTGGGTAAGGGGTTAGGGTTAGGGTAGGGCACGGGGACGGTTTAGGGGACAGGTTAGGGTACGACAACGGTTTAGGGTGAGCGTACGTGTTAGGGCACGGGTTCGTGTCAGCGTACGGGTTAGGATTAGGGGACGGTTAGGGTGAGGCTTCGGGTAAGGGTTAGGGTTAGGGTTAGGGTTAGGGTTAGGGGACGGGGACAGTGAGTTTCACGGTACAGGTTAGGTTACGACAACTGTTTAGGGTGAGCGTACATGTTAGGGTACGGGTTAGTGTTAGCGTACGGGTTAGCATTAGGGGATGGGTTAGGGTAAGGCTTTGGGTAAGGGTTGGGGACGAGGACGGTTTTTTAGGGTACAGGTTAGTGTACAACAACGTTTAGGGTGAGCATACGTGTTAGCGTACAGGTTACTGTTAGCATACGGGTTAGGAATAGGGGATCGGTTAGGATAAGATTTTGGGTAAGGTTTAGGGTTAGTGTTAGTGTTAGGGAACAGGGACGGTTTAGTGTTAGGAACGGGGACAGTTTAGGGTACAAATTATGGTACGACAATGGTTTAGGGTTAGCCTACGTGTTAGGGTATCCTTTAGTGTTAGTGTACGGGTTAGGGTAATGCTTCAGGTAAGGGTTAGAGGACGGTTTTACGGTACAGGTTATGTACGACAACGGTTCAGGTTTAGCGTTGGTGTTAGTGTACAGGGTAGGGTAGGGGACGGGTTAGGTTTAGGCAAAGTTAACTCTACCTGTCCCCTCATCCTAACCCATACCCTAACACATACGCTCACCCTAAAGCGTACCCGGTTCCCTAACCCTAACGCATACACTTAAACTTACCCTAATGCTAACCCATACCCTAACACCTAGCCGTGCCCTACCCCATATCCTAACCTATGCCCTAACCTTTCCTGTACCCTAATTCTCACGTGTACAATAACCCTAACCCGTACCCCTAATCCTAATACTTACCCCAAGCTTTATTTATTTTTGTTTGTATTTTAAAATCTTTTCTGGTGTCAAAACAAATTAGCAGAACAAGAAAATAAAACAGAAATGTTACTGAGTGTCCTTCAAAAAGCTAAATCTGAAATAGTTGGTACTTTTGTTCTATGGACCGTTATGTAGCCTGTAACTTGTTTGAGAGGTTAAATCTGTGTTTCTACAGTGAAATATGATATTCCAGATGTATAGAACTCCTGGATAAAATGAGGAATCTACACATTACGCTGGTCGTTTCAGTAAACGGTAAAGGGTGGCAAGTGGTAAAATATTATCTTTTCCTTTAATCTTTTTAAATTTCTCTTGTTACAAAGAACTTCAATTATAATTGTACTTTGAAACGTAACAATGGAAATTTAAAAGAAAAAACTATATATTATGTGTTCAATTACATTTCATAGAATTATGAAATGTTCCGTCCCTGGCCATTACTCGCAAAAGCAGCTTTAAAACCTATGCTAATTGTCATTTCATATGAACAAGTCCTTCAGGGCTGTAAAGGAAATGTGCCCACATCATGTCTTGAGGTAGGTAAAGGCCAATATATTTCAAGATGTGGTGCATATTTCAAGAAAAACCATGTGAAAAACTAAGCTGTATTAGCTATTTGAAAAATAAAGGACATGCCTGAAAGCTCAATTTAAAGGGATTATGAGACACATGCAAATCCAACCACACAGAGGTATCAGCTCACACCATTCAGAATAACCATAAGGAAAGAAACCACAAACGATCAATGCTGAAGAGTTGTGGAGAAATGCATACCCTTAATTTGAACTGGACGTAACCTGGTAACAGCCACTAATAGGAACAGAATGGAGGTGCCTTTAAAAGGTAAACATTGACCTCCTACATGATCCACCAGGCCCACTCCTGGCCCTATAACATACTAAGACAGAATTGAAAAACACAGGCAGGCAAATCTGCACTGCAGCAGTATTACAATAGCCAAGACATGGAAGCAACCAAAAGTCCACCAACAGATGGGTGGACAAAGAAGAACTGCTGCATGTAGAGATGGAATATTAGCTCGGGAAAAATGAAACAATGCCATTTGCAGCACCATAGATGAGTCTAGAGGTAATCAGCCAACTTGTAGTAAGTGAGAAATTGAAAGACAGCTAACGTATATCACCTATAGGTATTACCTAAAAATTGATACCAATGAAGATATTTCCAGAGAGAAAGGCAATCACAGATTCATTAAACAAACTTATGGTTCCCCAAATCGAAAGGTGTGAGGATTGGATACATTATGATATTGGGAATTAACAGAGATATGCAAATACATGTGAAATATATAATCACCAAAGACCTACAGAATACCAAGAGAAGGACCACTCAACATTGTGTCATAACCTACCTGAGAAAAGGATCCGAAGAAGAATACACATATGTATATGTGTGAAAGAACCACATCTTGCACACCTAGAACAACAACAAAAAAAATCTAATTTGCTGTGATACAAAATAAAAATTAAATTAAAAATATGAACAAGAAATAATGAGGCATAAGCTTAAAAGATTTTTTTCCTGGCACATTCCATTCTAATTTTCAAACTAGAACAGGTTTTTCCATTAAAGCTCTGTTGCCCTGGTAACCAGATTTGGTAAAGGAGAAATGCTGCCGCCTTGTGGCTGTTTCACACACCAGCAGCTTTAAACCAAGAGGTAATGGTCACAGGACTGTAAAGGACACCAGGCCTCAAAAAATTCCTGGGGTCGTAAATCGACCAGCAAATTCAAAACATGTCAACATTTCAAAAAGACAATATCAAGAGGCATATTTCGCACACATTTTGTCTTTTCTTTCTTTTTTTTTGGTTTAAAAAATGCATGGAATAAAGCTCAATATCAGGAACAAATAAAGCCAGGCAAATGCAATCTACAAAGACGTTCACCTTACCATCATCAGAATGATCATCAGCAAAATAGTCTACAAAACATGAATGCTGAAAGGGTTTAGAGAACTCTGTGCCCTCTAGCTGCTGCTGGGATGTAAACTGGTAACAGCCAGTATTGAGAATAGAATGGTGGTGCATTTAAAGTTAAAAATTGAGCTAATCACTCTGTAATAACCTACACGGGAAAGGAACCAAAGATGAATAGATAGATACATAGATATAATGAACTAGAATCTGTAAACCTAGAACAAACACATTTTTATAAAATTTGTTCTGATAATAAATAAAAATTAAATTTAAAAAACAAAAATGAAGTAAGGAGATATAAGCTCTTTGGCGTGTGCCCTGGCACATTCCACTCTAATTTGCAGCCTACTAACACGATTTCCAGGAAGGGTCTGGTGTCCAAAATCTCAGAGTTGTAAATGTAGAAATGCTGCCGCCTTGTGGCCGTTTCCTGCAGGAGCGTCTTTAAACCCACAGCTAATGGTCACTTAACATTCACAAGGACTCAGGGCTGTAAAGGACACCTGCCCTCAAAAAATGTACTGAGGTGAGGAATGGCCAAAAAAATTCAAAAACGGCAAAATTGTCAAGAACGTAGTATGAAGCGGTAAGTTTGACTTACTATCTTGTTAAAGAAAGGAAAATGGATAGAAGCTCAACCTCAGGAATTATTAGACTCATGCAAATGTAATCTACAAAAAGGTTTCAACTCACATCAGTCGACTGACCATCAGCAAAAAGTCTACAAAGGATAAATGCTGATGTGGTTTGAGAGAACTGTGTACCCTCTAGCTGCTGGGGGGATGTAAACTGGTAACAGTCAATAGTGAGAACATAATGGAGGTGCGTTTAAGGGTAAAAATTGAGCTACCATGGGATCTGATAGGTCCTTTGATGCGCCTATCACCTGAGCAGACCCGAATGATAAAGACACAGGCTGGCAAAACTGCACTACAGGAACATTTAACATAGCCAAGACTTGGAAGAAACCAAAATGTCCATCAACAGAAAATGCACAAAGAAGAAATGGTCCATGTATACAATGGAATATTAGCCACGAAAAACAATGAAACAGTGCCGTTTGCACCACCATATAAGGACCTAGAGATAATCACCCAACTTGAAGTAAGAAAGAAAGTGAAAGACAGATATCCTATGACATGACTTCTAGGTGTTACCTAAAATTGATACCCATGAACTTATTTCCAAGAGAAGGAAAAGCATGGACTAAGAAAATAAAATTACGTTTAACGAATTGGAAAGGTGTAAAGAATCGATGAATTACGATATGGGGGTTAACAGATATGTACTAAGACATATGAAATATATAATCACTAAATACGTATGCAATAGCAAGAGAGGTCTACTCAACACTCTGTAATAACCTACACGGGAAAGGACCCAAAGATGAATAGACAGATATATTGATACGATGAACCAGATTCTGTACACCTAGGAGAAACAACATTTTTATCAAATTTGCTCTGATACCTAATAAAAATTAAATTAAAACAACAAGTAAGGAGATATAAGCTCTTGGGGGTTTGCGCTGGCACATCACTCCCCTCTAATTTGCAGCCTACTAACACGATTTCCAGGAAGGCTCTTTTGCCCAAAAACTCAGAGTTGGAAATGTAGAAATGCTTCCGCCTTTTGGCCATTTCCCGCAAGAGTGGCTTTAAGCCCACAGCTAATGGTCACTTAACATTCACAAGGACTCAGGCCGGTAAAGGACACCTGCCCTCAAAAAGTGACCTGATGTAGGAAATGGCCAACAAAATTCAAAAGAGGAAAATTTTTCAAGAAGATAGTATGAAGACGTAAGTCTTACTCACTGTCTTCTAAAAAACAGGAAAATGGATAAAAGCTCAAACTCAGGAATTAGTACATTCATGCAAATATAATCTACATAAAGGTTTCAACTCACACAGGTCAACTGACCATCAACAAAAAGTCTACAAATAATAAATGCTGAAGTGTTTTTTGAGAATTGTGTACCCCTCTGTCTGCTGGTGAGATGTAAAGTGGTAACAGCCAATTATGAGAACAGAAAGGAGCTGCATTTAAAAGTAAAACTTGAGCTAACATTCGATGCAACAGGCCCCACCGCTGGGCCTCTCACCTGAGAAGGCCAGAATCCAGAAGACAGAGGCCACAAAAGCTGCACTTCAGCCTTATTCACAATAGCCAAGACATGGAAGCAACCTAAATGTCCATCAACAGATGAATGGATAAAGAAGAAGTGGTTCATGTACACAATGGAATATTAGCCATGGAAAACAATGAAACACTGCTCTTTCAGGTACCATAGATGAGCCTATAGATAATCATAGAACATGAGGTAAGTTGGAAAACAAAAGACATATATCCTATGATATGACTTACAGGTGTTACCTAGCAACTGACAAAACTGGACATATTTCCACACAGAAAGACACACACAGACTTAGAAAACACACTATGCTTATCTAAAGGAAAGGTGGTGGCGATGGATAAATTAAGATTAGGTTTACCATACCTATACAAATACAGATTAAGTACATAATATCAAAAAAACCCGAGCACATAGCAAGGGAGGTGTACAGAACACTCTGTAATCCTTTACATGGGAAAAGGATCTGTACATGAATACATATATATGATGTAAGAATGAACCAGATTGTGTACACCTAGGAAAAACTGTATTCGAATCATTACCCCGATTCAAACAATAAAAACAACAAACAAGAAGTAATGAGGGCCTCCCTGGTGGCGCAGTGGTAGAGAGTCCGCCTGCCGATGTGGGGGACACGGGTTCGTGCCCCGGTCCGGGAGGATCCCACATGCCGCAGAGTTGCTGGGCCCGTGAGCCATGGCCGCTGAGCCTGCGCGTCCGGAGCCTGTGCTCTGCAACGGGAAGAGCCGCAACAGTGAGAGGCCCGCGTACCGCAAAAAAAAAAAAAAAAAAAAAAAAAAGAAGTAATGAGACATAAACTTCAGGGGCTTTTTCCTGGCACATTCCATTCTAATTTACAGCCTAGTAACAGGACTTCCAGAAAGGCTGTGCTGCCCTAGTAAACAGATTTGGGAATGCAGAAATGCTGCCGCCTTGTGGCGTTTCCCACAACACCAGCTTTAAACCCAGTGCTAATGGTCACTAAATATTCACAATCATTGCAGGCCTGTAAATGACACCTGCTCTCCAAAAAAATACTGGCGTTTGAAAATCGACCACAAAATTCAAAAGAGGGCAACCCTCCAAGAAGACAATTTCAAGAGGTATATTGTACTCACATTTTTTTCTAAATAAAAGAGGTGTGGAAAATGCTGAATATTAGGAATTATTAAAGACAGGTAGGTCCAAATGACAAAAACCTATCAGCCCACACCAGTCAGAATGGCCATTAACAAACATTCTAAAAACAATAAATGCTGAAGGGGTTGTGGAAAAATGCGTACCCTCGGTGCTAATTGGGACGTGGTAGGAGCCACTAATGAAAACACAATGCAGGTGCTTTGAAAAGGTAAACACTGAGCTACCAGTCATTGAATCATACCCACTGTTGGGCCTATCACCTGAGAAAAGGAGAATCAAAAGTCACAGGCTGGCAATACTGCACTCCAGCAATATTTACCATCGGCAACACTTGGAAACAACGAAAATGTCCATCAACAGAGGAATGCACAAAGAAGAAGTGGTCCATGTACAGAATGGCATATTACTCCACCAAAAAATATAAATTAAATGTCATAAACAAACAAAATAAGGAGACATCAGCTTTGGTGGGTTTATCCGGACACATTCCACTCTAATTTATAACTGAGGAACACCACTGGCAGGAAGGTCTGTTTCCCTCGGTACCAGAGTGGAGAATGTAGAAATGCTGCCGCCCTCTGGCCGATACCTGCAACAGCAGCTTTTAAATCTGTGCTAAGGGGCACTTCATATGCACAAGTACTGCAGGGCTTCAAATGAAACCTGCCCTTAAAATGTCCTGAGGCAGGTAAAGGCCCAAAATTTTCAAAATGTGGCACATACTTCAAGAAAACAATTTGAAGAAGTCACCTGTAATAACAGTTTGAAAAATAAAAGGACATGCCTGAAAGCTCAATTTCAAGGGAGTAGGAGACACATGCAAATCCAACCACAAAGAGGTATCAGCTCACACCACTCAGAATAACCATCAGCAAAACAACTACAAACGATCAATGCTGAAGAGGTTTTAGAGAAATGCATACCCTCAATTTGAAGTGGGATGTAACCTTGTAAGAGCCACTAGTGGGAACAGAATGGAGGTGGCTTTTAAAGGGAAACCTTGAGCTACTATATGATCCAGAAGGACGACTTCTCAGGCTATAGCCTAAGAAGACAGACTTGGAAAGACACAGGCAGGCAAATCTGCACTGTAGAAGTATTACAATAGCCAAGACATGGAAGCAACCAAAACGTTCATCAAGAGATGAGTGGACAAAGAAGAACAGGTATATGTACAGATGGAATATTAGCCAAGGAAAAACATAAAACAATGTCATTTGCAGGACCATAGAGGAATCTAGAGGTAACCATGCAACTGCTAGTAAGTGAGAAAGTGAAAGACACATATCCTATCATATCACTTATGGGTGTTACCTAAAAATTGATACCAGTGAAGATATTTCCAGAGAGAAAGCCAATCACAGATTCATTAAACCAACTTATGGCTCACCAGATGGAAAGGTGTGAGGATCGGATACATAATGATATTGGGGTTAACAGAGATATACAAACACATGTGAAATATATAATCACCAAAAACCTACGGCATACCAAGAGAAGACTACTCAACACTGTGTCATAACCTACATGGGAAAAAGATCTGAAGAAGAATGGATATATGTATACGTGTAAAATAACCACATCTTGCACACCCAGAACAAAACATTGTAATCTAATTTGCTGTGATAAAGAATAAAAATTAAAGAAACGAACAAGAAGTAATGAGACATAATCTTAATGGGCTTTTCCTGGCACATTCCATTCTAATCTACAACCTACGACACAACTTCCATTATGGTTCTGTTGCCCTAGTAAACAGATTTGGTAAGGAGAAGTGCTGCCGCCTTCTGGTCGTTTCACACAAAGCGGTAATGGTCACTTAATATTCAAAATAACTGCAGGCCTGTAAATGACACCTGGCAACAAAAAAATCATGGCGTCGTAAATCGACCAGAAAATTCAAAAGACGTCAACATTTCAACAAGACAATTTCAAGAGGCATATTTTACGCGCATTTTGTCTTGTCTTTTTTTTTCTCTAAAATAAAAGGGACTTGAAAAATGCACAACATCAGCAATTAATAAAGCCATGCAAATCCAATTACAGAAATGTTCACCTCACAGCCGTCAGATGTTCTTCAGCAAAAAGTCTACAAACAAAAAATGCTGAAGGGGTTTCAGAGAACTGTGTACCCTCTAGCTCCTGGGGGGATGTAAACTTCTAACAGCCAGTAGTGAGAACATAATGGAGGTGCGTTTAAGGGTAAAAATTGAGAAACAATGTGATCTCGTAGATCCTTTGAGATGCGCCTATCACCTGAGCAGAGCAGAATGGAAAAGACACAGGCTGGAAATCCTGCACTGCAGGAACATTTAACATAGCCAAGACTTGGAAGAAACCAAAATGTCCATCAACAGAAAAATGCACAAAGAGGAAGTGGTCCATGTAAACAATGGAATATTTTTATTAGCCATGGAAAACTAAGAAACAGTGCCATTTGCACCACCATATAAGGACCTAGAGATAATCACCCAACTTGAAGTAAGAAAGAAAGTGAAAGACAGATATCCTACGACATCACTTCTAGGTGTTACCTAAAAATTGATACTCATGAACTTATTTCCAAGAGAAGGAAAAGCATGGATTAAGAGAAAAAGTTATCTTTAACCAAATGGCAAAGTGTAAGGAATGTGTGAATTAGGATATGGGGGTTAACGGACATATGCTAATACATATGAAATATATAATCACAAAATACCTATGGAATACCAAGTGAGGTCTACGCAACACTCAGTAATAACCTACACGGTAAAGAATCCAAAGATAAATAGACAGATCCATTGATATAATGAACCAGATTCTGTACACCTAGGAGAAACAAAATATTTTTATCAAGTTTGCTCAGATAATTAATAAAAATTAAATTTATAAAACAAACAAGAAGTAAGGAGATATAAGCTTTTGGGGGTTTGCCCTGGCACATTCCACTCTAATTTGCAGCCTAATAGCACGATTTCCAGGAAGGTTCTGCTGCCCAAAAACCCAGAGTTGGAAATGTAGAAATGCTGCTGGCTTGTGGCCGTTTCCTGCAAGAGCAGCTTTAAGCCCACAACTAATGGTCTCTTAACACTCACAAGGACTCAGGGCTGTAAAGGACACCTCCCCTGAACAACTGTGCTGAGGTAGGGAATGGACAATAAATTTCAAAACTGGCAAATTTTTCAAGACGCTAGTATGAAGAGGTAAGTTTGATGCACCCTCTATTTTAAAAAAAGGAAAATGGGTGAAAGCTCAACCTCAGGAATTATTAGAATCCTGCAAATCTAATGTACAAAAAGGTTTCAACTCACACCAGTCGACTGACCATTAGCAAAAAGTCTACAAACAATAAATTCTGAAGGGGATTTAGAGAACTGTGTACCTTCTAGATGCTGGTGAGATGTAAAGTGGTAACAGCCAATAATGAGAACAGAAAGGAGCTACGATTAAAAGTAAAACTTGAGGTACCATTCAATCCAGCAGTCACACCACTGGGCCTCTCACCTGAGAAGACCAGAGTTGAGAAGACCTGGGCTGCAAAAGTTGCACTGCAGCCTTATTCACAATAGCCAAGACAATGAAGCAACCAAAATGTCCATCAACAGATGTAAGGATAAAGAAGTGGTCCACGTTCACAATAGAATATTAGCCACGGAAAACAATGAAACACTTCTATTTGAGGCACCATAGATGAGCTTGGAGATAATCACAGAATATGAGGTAAGTCAAAAAGAAAAAGACCTATATCGTATGATATCACTTATAGGCGTTATCTAATAACTAACACAAATGAACATATTTCCACAGAGAAAGACACTCACAGACTTAGAAATTAAGTATGCTTATCTAAAAGGAAAGGTGGGAAGAATGGGTAAATTAAGATAAGCATTACCATACGTATACAAATATATATTATAAATATATATCAAAAAGACCGACCATAGAGCAAGAGAGGTCTATGGAACAATCTGTAATGTTTTACGTGGAAAGAGGATCTGCACATGAATATATATATATATATATATATAGTAGAAATGAACCAGATTGTGTACATCTGGGCAAACAATATCTAATCATTACCCCGATTAAAAAAATTTTAAAAACCAAGAAGAAGTAATGAGATATAAACTTATGGGCGTTCCTCCTGGCACATTCCATTCTAACTTACAACCTAGGATCATGACTTCCAGAAAGGCTCTGCTGCGCTAATACCCAGAATTGGGAATGGAGAAATGCTGCCTCCTTGTTGCCGTTTCCCACAACAGCAGCTTTAAACCCAGTGCTAATGGTCATTAAATGTTCACCAAACTTGCAGTTCTGTAATGACATCTGCCCTCCAAATAAATCCTGGGGTCGACTATCGACCAAAAATTCAAAAGAGGGCAACCTTCCAAGAAGACAATTTCAAGAAATATATTGTACTCACACTTTACTCTTAATGGAAAAGAAAAAGGCATAGAAAATGATTAATTTTAGGAGTTTTTAAAGATATGCAAACCCAACTTACAAAAACCTATCAGGTCACAGCAGTCAGATTGACCATTAGCAAGAATGCTGCAAACTATAAATGCTGAAGGGATTGTAGAGAAATTCGTACCCTCGGTTCTAAGGGGGACGCGGTAAGAGCCACAAAGGAAAACACAATGGAGGTGCTTTGAAAAGGTAAACATTGAGCTACCAGTCAATCAGTCATACCCACTCCTAGGCCTATCACATGAGAAAATGAGAATCATAAACTCACTGACTGACAATACTCCACTCCAGCAATATTTACCATAGCCAACACTTGGAAGCAACAAAAATGTCCATCAACTGAGGAATGCACCAACAAGAAGTGGTCCATGTACATTATGGAATATTCCTCCAATAACAAATATAAATTCAATTTAAAAACAAACATAGGTAAGGAGACATAAGCGTTTGTGGCTTTATCCAGGCACATTCCTCTCTAATTTATAACCGAGGAACACCACTGGCAGGAAGGTATGTTTGCCTAGTACCAGTGTGGGGAACGTAAAAAGGCTGCCACCCTCTGGCCATTACCTGCAAAAGCAGCTTTAAAGCCTGTGCTAATGGTCACTTCATGTGAACAAGTACTGCAGGGCTGTAAATGAAACCTGCCCTCAAAATGTCTTGGGGGAAGTAATGGCTAAAATTTTCGAAATGTGACACATACTTTAAGAAAACACTTTGAAGAACTAAGCTGTAATCACTGTTTGAAAAATAAAAAGGACATGCCTTAAAGCTCAACTTCAACGGATTATGAGACACATGCCAATTCAACCACAAAGAGGTATCAGCTCACACCACTCAGAATAACCATCAGCTGGAAAACTATAAACAATAAATGCTGAAGGTGTTGTGGAGAAATGCATACCCTCAACTTGAAGTGGGACGTACCCTGGAAAGAACCACTAATGAGAACAGAATGGAGATGCCTTTAAAAGGTAAACATTGAGCTACCATATGATCCAGCAGGCCCATTCCTGGACCTATAACCTAAGAAGACAGAATTGGAAAGAAACAGGCAGGAAAATCTGCACTGCACAGTATTACAATACCCAAGATATGGAAGTAACCAAAAAGTCCACCAACAGATGGGTGGACAAAGAAGAACTGCTGCATGTAGAGATGGAATATTAGCCTTGGAAAAAATGAAACAATGCCATTTGCAGCACCATAGATGAGTCTAGAAGTAATCACGCAACTTGTAGTAAGTGAGAAAGCGAAAGACACATATCCTATCATATCACTTATAGGTGTTACCTAAACGTTGATACCAATGAAGATATTTCCACAGAGAAAGGCAATCACAGATTCATTGAACAAACTTATGGTTCACCAAATGGAAAGGTTTGAGGATTGGATACATTAGGATATTGGGGTTAACAGAGATATAGAAACACATGTGAAATATATAATCACCAAAGACCTACAGAATACCAAAGAGAAAACCACTCAACACTGTGTCATAACCTACATGGGAATAGGATCCGAAGAAGAAGAGATATATGTATATGTGTAAAAGAACCACATCTTGCACACCGATAACAAACAAAACATTGCAATCAAATTTGCTTTGATAAAACATTAAAATTAAATTTTAAAAAGAAAAAGAAGTAAGGAGACATAAACTTAAGGGGCTTTTTCTGGCACATTGCATTCCAATTTACAATCAGAACACAACTTCCATTAAAGCTCTGTTGCCCTAGTAACCAGATTTGGGAAAAGAGAACAGTTGCCGCCTTGTGGCCGTTTCACGCAACAGCAGCTTTAAACCCAGCGCTAATGGTCACTTAATATTCAAAATAATGGCAGGCCTCTAAATGACACCTGCCCACAAAAAATATCCTGCGGTCGAAAATCGACCAAAAAATTCAAAACGCGACATTTCAGGAAGTGAAGCTCAAGAGGCCCATGTTACGCTCATTTTGTCTTTTCTTTCGTTTCTCTTTTCTTTAAGAAAAAAAGGGGCATGGAACAATGCTCAACATCAGGAATTAATAAAGCCATGCAAATCCAATGTACGAAAACGTTCACCTCTCAGCCGTCAGAATGATCTCCAGCGAAAAAGTCTTCAAAGAACAAGTGCTGAAGGGGTTTTAGAGAACTGTGTACCCTCTAGCTGCTGGTGGGATGTAAACCGGTAACAGCCAGGGTTGAGAAGAGAATGGAGGTGTGATTAAAGGTAACAATTGAGCTACCATGTGATCTGGTAGGCCCACTGACGGGCGGATCAACTGAGCAGAGCAGAGTCGAAAAGACACAGGCTGGTAATCCTGCATTGCAGCAGCATTTACCATAGCCAAGACTTGGAAGAAACCAAAATGTCCATCAACACAAAAATGCACAAAGAAGAAGTGGTCCATCTTCACAATGGAATACTAGACATGGAAAAGAATGAAACAGGGCCGTTTGCACCACCATTGAAGGACCAGAGATAATCACCCAACTTGAAGTGAGAGAGAAACTGAAAGACAGATATCCTATGACATCACTTATAGGAGTTACCTAAAAATCGATACCCATGAACTTATTTCCAAGAGAAGGACACGCATGGATTAAGAAAACAAAATTATGTTTAACCAAATGGAAAGTTGTAAGGAATGGATGAATTAGGATATGGGTGTTAATGGACATGTACTAATACATATGACATAAATAATCACAAAATACCTATGGAATACCAAGAGAGGTCTACTCCACACTGTGTATATAACCTAACGGGAAAGGATCCAAAGATGAATAGATAGATACATAGATATAATGAACCAGATTGTGTACACCTAGAACACACACAACATTTTTATCAAATTGGCTCTGATAATAAAGAAAAATTAAATTTAAAAAACAAACAAGAAGTAAGGAGACATAAGCTCTTGGGGGTTTGCCCTGGCACATTTCACTCTAATCTGCAGCCTACTAACACGATTTCCAGGAAGGCTCTGTTGCCCCAAAACCCAGAGTTGGAGATGTAGAAATGCTGCCGCCTTGTGGCCATTTCCCGCAAGGGCGGCCTTAAACCCACAGCTGATAGTCACTTAACATTCACAAGGACTCAGGGCTGTAAAGGACACCTGCCCTCAAAAAATGTCCTGAGGTAGGGAATGACCCAAAAATTCAAAACAGACCAAATTTTCAAGATGATAGTATGAAGAGTTAAGTTTTACTCACTCTCTTTTTTAAAAAAGGAAAGCGGATAAAAGCTCAGCATCAGGAATCTTTAGACTCCTGCAAATCTAATCTACAAAAAGGTTTCAACTCACACCAGTCGACTGACCACCAGCAAAAAGGTTACAAACAATAAATGCTGAAGGGGTTTGAGAGAACTGTGTCCCCTCTAGCTGCTGGTGAGATGTAAAGCGATAGGAGCCAATAATGAGAACAGAAAGGAGTTGCCTTTAAAAGTAAAAATTGAGCTACAATTGGATGCAGCAGTCCCACCGCTGGGGCTCTCACCTGAGAAGACCAGAATCGAGAAGAGACAGGCTACAAAGGCTGCACTGCAGCCTTATTCACAATAGCCAAGACATGGAAGCAACCGAAAGGTCCATCAACAGATGAATGGATAAAGAAGAAGTGGTCCATGTACACAATGGAATATTAGCCACGGAAAACAACGAAACGATGCTCTTTGAGACACCGTAGATGAGCCTAGAGATAATCACAGAACATGAGGCAAGTCGGAAAGCAAAAGACATATATCCTATGATATCACGTATAGGTGTTAGCTAACAACGGACACAAATGAACATATCGCCACAGGGAAAGACACTCACAGACTTAGAAAACAAACTATGCTCATCTAAAAGGAAAGGTGGGGGGAATGGATAAATTAAGATTAGGGTTACCATACGTATCCAATACCTATTCAATACATATAACGAAAAGACCGACCATATAGCAAGGGAGGTCTATGGAACACTCTGTAATAATTTACATGGGAAGACGACCTGTACATGAATAGACATATATAATGTACAAATGAACCAGATTGTGTACACCTAGGACAAACAATATTTTAATCATTAACCCGATTACAAAAATTCAAACAACCAACAAGAAGTAATGAGAGATAAACTCATGGGGGTTTTGCCTGGCACATTCCATTCTAATTTACAACCTAGGAACACGACTTCCAGTAAGGCTTTGCTGCCCTAGTACCCAGATGGGGGAATGGAGAAGTGCTGCCTCCTTGTGGCCTTTTCACACAATAGCAGCTTTAAACACACAGCTAGTGGTCACTAAATATTCATCAAACTTGCAGTCCTGTAATGACATCCGCCCACCAAAAAATTCCTGGGGTCGAAAATCGAACAAAATATTCAAAAGAGGGCAACCTATTAAGAAAAAAAATTCCAAGACATATATTGTACTCACACTTTTTTCTCTTTCATTTTTTTTAACGGAAAAGAAAAAGGCCTGGAAAAATGATGAATTTTAGGAATTTATACAGACATGCAAACCCAAATTACAAAAACCTAGCAGCTCACAGCCGTCAGAATGGCCATGAGCAAAAATGCTGCAAGCAATAAATGCTGAAGCGATTTTGGAGTTCTAAGGGGGACGTGGTAAGAGCCACTAATGAAAACACAGTGGATGTGCTTTGAAAAGGGAAACATTGAGCTACCGGTCAAACAGTCATAGCCACTGCTGGGCCTATCACCTGAGAAAGTGAGAATCAAAAACTCACAGACTGGCAATCCTGCACTCCAGCAATATTTACCATAGCCAACACTTGGAAGCAACGAAAATGTCTATCAACAGAGGAATGCACCAAGAAGTGGTCCCATGTACACAATGGAATATTACTTCAATAACAAATATAAATTAAATTTCAAAAACAAACATAAGTAAGGAGCACATCAGCATTTGGGTGGTTTATCCGGGCACATTTCCACTCTAATTTATAACCGAGGAACACACCACTGGCCGGAAGGTCTGTTTCCCTAGCACCAGTGTGGGCAAGGTAGAAAGGCTGCCACCCTCTGGTCATTACCTGCAAAAGCAGCTTTAAAGCCTGTGCTAATGGTCACTTCATGTGAACAAGTACTGCAGGGCTGTAAATGAATCCTGCCCTCAAAATGTCTTGAGGGAGGTAATGGCCAAAAAATTTCAAAATGTGACTCATACTTTAAGAAAACACTTTGAAGAACTAAGCTGTAATCACTGTTTGAAAAATAAAAAGGACATGCCTTAAAGCTCAACTTCAACGGATTATGAGACACATGCCAGTTCAACCACAAAGAGGTATCAGCTCACACCACTCAGAATAACCATCAGCTGGAAAACTATAAACAATAAATGCTGAAGGTGTTGTGGAGAAATGCATACCCTCAACTTGAAGTGGGACGTACCCTGGAAAGAGCCACTAATGAGAACAGAATGGAGATGCCTTTAAAAGGTAAACATTGAGCTACCATATGATCCAGGTGGCCCATTCCTGGACCTATAACCTAAGAAGACAGAATTGGAAAGAAACAGGCAGGAGAATTCTGCACTGCACGGTATTACAATAGCCAAGATATGGAAGTAACCAAAAAGTCCACCAACAGATGGGTGGACAAAGAAGAACTGCTGCATGTAGAGATGGAATATTAGCCTTGGAAAAAATGAAACAGTGCCACTTGCAGCACCATAGATGAGTCTAGAAGTAATCATGCAACTCGCAGTAAGTGAGAAAGCGAAAGGCACATATCCTATCATAGCACTTATAGGTGTTACCTAAACGTTGATACCAATGAAGATATTTCCACAGAGAAAGCCAATCACAGATTCATTAAACAAACTTATGGTTCACCAAATGGAAAGGTGTGAGGATTGGATCCATTAGGATATTGGGGTTAACAGAGGTATAGAAACACATGTGAAATATATAATTACCAAAGTCCTACGGAATACCAAGGGAAGACTACTCAATACTGTGTCATAACCTACATGGGAAAAGGATCCGAAGAAGGATAGATACCTGTATATGTGTAAAAGGACCACACCTAGAACAAACAAAACATTGTAATGAAGTTGGCTGTGATAAAGAATAAAACTTAAATTAATAAACGAACAAGAAATAATGAGACATAATCTTAAGAGGCTTTCCCTGGCACTTTCCGTTCTAATTTACAACCTACAGCACAACTTGCAATACAGCTCTGTTGCCCTAGTAACCAGATTTGGTAAGGAGAAATGCTGCCGCCTTCTGGCCGTTTCACACAACAGCAGCTTTAAACCCAGCGCTAATGGTCACTTAATATTCAAAAGAATTGCAGGCCTGTAAATGACACCTGCCTTCAAAAAAATCCTGCGGTCGCAAAGCGAACACAAAATTCAAAAGACGTCAGCATTTCAAGAAGGCAATTTCAAGAGGCATATGTTACACACATTTTGTCTTTTCTTGCTTTTTTTTCTTTAGAAAGGAAAAGGGAATGTAAAAATGCTCAACAGTAGCAATTAATAAAGCCTTGCAAATCCAATCTACAGAGACGTTCACCTCAAGCCGTCTGAATGATGAGCAGGAGAATAGTCTACAATGAATGAATGCTGAAAGGGTTTTCGACACCTGTGTCCCCTCTGGCTGCTGCAGGGAGATAAACTAGTAACAGCCAGTAGTGAGAAAAGAATGGTGGTGCGTTTAAAGGCAAAAATTGAGCTACCATGTGATCTGGTAGGCCCTTTGATGCGCCTATCAGCTGAGCAGACCGGAATGAAAAAGATACAGGCTGGCAATCCTGCACTACAGGAACATTTACCATAGCCAAGACTTGGAAGAAATCAAAGTGTCTATCGGCAGAAAAATGTACAAGGAAGAAGTGGTCCATGTACACAATGGAATATTAGCCATGGAAAAGAATGAAACTGTGCCGTTTGCACCACCATAGAAGGACCTAAAGATCATCACCCAACTTGAAGTAAGAAAGAAACTGAAAGACAGATATCCTATGACATCACTCATAGGTGTTACCAAAATATTGATACCCACGAACTTATTTCCAAGAGAAGGAAAAGGATGGATTAAGAAAACAAAATTACGTTTAACCAAATGGAAACGTGTAAGGAATGGATGAATTAGGATATGGGGGTTAACGAACATGTGCTAATACATATGAAATATATAATCACAAAATACCTATGGAATACCAAGAAAGGTCTACTCAATACTTTGTAATAACCGACACAGGAAAGGATCCAAAGATAAATAGACAGATACACTGATATAATGAACCAGATTCTGTACACCTAGGAGAAACAAAGTATTTTTTTTTATCAAATTTGCTCTCATAATTCATAAAAATTAAATGTAAAAAACAAACAAGAAGTAAGGAGATATAAGGTCTTGGGGGTTTGCCCTGGCACATTCCACTCTAATTTGCAGGCTACTAACACGATTTTCAGGAAAGCTCTGTTGCCCAAGAACCCAGAGTTGGAAAGGAAGAAATGCTGCCACCTTGTGGCTGTTTCCCGCAAGAGCGGCTTTAAGCCCACAGCTAATGGTCACTTGACATTCACAAGGACTCAGGGCTGTAAAGGACACCTGCCCTAAAAAATTATGCGGATGTAGGGAATGGAGAAAAAAATTCAAAACAGGAAAATGTTTCAAGAAGATAGTATGAAGAGGTAAGTTTGTCTCACTCTCTTTTATAAAGAAAAGGAAAATGGATAAAAGCTCAACTGCAGGAATTATTAGACTCATGCAAATCTAACCCACAAAATGTTTTCAACTCACACCCTTCGTCTGACGATCAGGAAAAATCTACAAACAATAAATACTGAGGGGGCTTTAGAGAACTGTGTACCCTCTAGCTGCTGGTGAGATGTAAAGTGGTAACAACCAATAATGAGAACAGAAAGGAGCTGCCTTTAAAAGTAAAAATTGAGGTACCATTCAATCCAGCAATCACACCACTGGGCCTCTCACTTGAGAAGACCAGAAGCGAGAAGACCCAGGTTGCAAAATCTGCACTGCATCCTATTCACAATAGCCAAGACAGTGAAGCTTCCAAAATGTCCATCAACAAATGAATGGATAAAGAAGAAGTGGTCCATGTACACAGTGGAATATTAGCCATGGAAAACGATTAAACACTGCTCTTTGAGGCACAATAGGTGAGCTTGGAGATAATCACAGAACATGGGGTAAGTCGGAAAGCAAAAGACCTATATCCTATGATATCACTTATAGGCGTTATCTAATAACTGACACATATGAACGTATTTCCACAGAGAAAGACACTCACAGAATGAGAAAAACACTATGCTTATCTAAAAGGAAAGGTAGGCGGAATGGATAAATTAAGAAGAGCGTTACGATACGTATACAAATACATATTATATACATATATCAAAAGACTGACCATATAGCAAGGGAAGTGTATGGAACACTCTGTAATATTTTACATGGAAAGAGGATCTGTACATGAATAGACACATATAATGTACAAATAAACCAGACTGTGTACACCTAGGACAAACAATATTCTACTCATTACCCCGATTTAAAAAATTTAAAAAACCAAGAAGAAGTAATGAGACATAAACTCATGGGGGTTTCTCCTGGCACATTCCACTCTAATTTACAGCCTAGGAACATGACTTCCAGAAAGCCTCTGTTGCCCTAGTAACCAGATTTGGGAATGGAGAAATGCTGTCTCCTTGAGGCCGTTTCCCAAAACAGCAGTTTTAAACCCAGTGCTAGTGGTCACTAAATATTCACCAAACTCGCAGCCTTGTAAATTACACCTGCCCTCCAAAAAATATCCTGGGGGCAAAAATCGACAAAAATTCAAAAGACGGCAACCTTCCAAGAAGACAATTTCAAAAGGTATATTGTACTCCCACTTTTTTCTTTTTTTTCTTAATAGAAAAGAAAAAAACATGGAAAAATGATGAATTTTAGGAATTTTTAAGACATGCAAACCCAAATTACTAAAACCTATCAATTCACAGCAGTCAGAACGGCCATTAGCAAAAATGCGGCAAACAATAAATGCTGAAGGGATTGTGGAGAAATGCGTACCCTCAGTTCTAAGGTGGACGTGGTAAGGGCCGCCAATGAAACACAATGGAGGTGCTTTGAAAACGGAAACATTGAGCTACTAGTCAATCAGTCACACCCACTGCTGGGCCTATCACCTGAGAAAGTGAGCATCAAAGAGTCACAGGCTGGCAATCCGGCACTCCAGCAATATTTACCATAGCCAACATTTGGAAGCAACGAAAATGTCCATCAACAGAGGAATGCACCAAGAAGTGGTCCATGTACAAAATGGAATATTACTTCAATAAAAAATATAAATTAAATTTCAAAAACAAACAAAATAAAGCACATCAACATTGGTGGGTTTATTCGGCCACATTCCACTCTAATTTATAACCGAGGAACACCACTGGCCAGAAGGTCTGTTTCCCTAGCACCAGTGTGGGCAACGTAGAAAGGCTGCCACCCTCTGGTCATTACCTGCAAAAGCAGCTTTAAAGCCTGTGCTAATGGTCACTTCATGTGAACAAGTACTGCAGGGCTGTAAATGAATCCTGCCCTCAAAATGTCTTGAGGGAAGTAATGGCCAAAAAATTTCAAAATGTGACTCATACTTTAAGAAAACACTTTGAAAAACTAAGCTGTAATCAACGTTTGAAAAATAAAAAGGACATGCCTTAAAGCTCAACTTCAACGGATTATGAGACACATGCCAATTCAACCACAAAGAGGTATCAGATCACACCAGCCATAATATGTATCAGCAAGAAAACTACAAGCAATAAATGCTGAATGTGTTGGGAGAATTGCATACCCTGAACTTTAAGTGGGATGTAACCCGGAAAGAGCCACTAATGAGAACAGAATGGAGATGCCTTTAAAAGGTAAACATTGAGCTACTATATGATACAGGAGGACCACTCCTGGACCTATAACCTAAGAAGACAGAATTGGAAAGACAAAAGCAGACAAATGTGCATTGCAGCAGTATTTGAATAGCCAAGATATGGAGGCAACCAAAAAGTCCATCACGAGGTGAGTGGACAAATAAGAACGGCTACATGTACAGATGGAATACTAGCTATTGAAAAAAATGAAACAATGCCATTTGCAGCACCATAGATGAGTCTAGAGGTAATCAGGCAAATTGTTCTAAGTCAGACAGTAAAAGACACATATCCTATTATATCACTTATATGTGTTAGCTAAAAATTGATACTAATGAAGATATTTCCACAGAGAAAGGCAATCACAGATTCATTAAACACACTTATGGTTCACCAAATGGAAAGGTGTGAGGACTGGATACATTAGGATAATGAGGTTGACATAGATATAGAAACACATGTGAAATATATAATCACCGGAGACATACGGAATACCAAGAGAAGACTACTCAGCATTGTGTCATAACATACATGGGAAAAGGATCTGAAGAAGAATAGATATATGTATACGTGTGAAAGAACCACATATTGCACACTTAGAACAAACAAAACATTGTAATCAAATTTGCTCTGATAAAGAATAAAAATTAAATTAAAAAAGAACAAAAAGCAATGAGACATAAATTTCAGGGGGTTTTTGCTTGTGCATCGCATTCTAATTTACAACTGGAGCACGACTTGCATTAAAGCTCTGTCATCAATAATAAAACAGCTTTATAAGCAATGTTGAAGGTAGCTTAAAAGAAGTCTCATTAATTATTGATATTAACAAGAAAACAAACAAAAGTAAAAATCTCACTGCAATAAGTATACATAGAGTAAGGGTAGTAGGTCAAGCACTTATTAAACTTCTGTAAAGAATAAAGGACAACAGTAGTCTGTTTTTTTTTTTAAAGAGAGGGCCCAAATAAATTGGAAATGTAAGAGATGACGTTACAACAGACACCACAGAAATACATAGTACCCTAAGATACACACAGGTTAACTCGGGGCTCAGACTAGACAGAGCCCACTCTCCATTCACCTGTACATGACTTACTGGAGCCTCAGGAACTGAGGATGGGGTCCCTGAGGAGAGGCACAAGAGAGAAGATGTTAGGCATTAACATGACTGCATTCATCTTAAACGTGCCTGAACTACATTCACACAAGATTAGTTTGTCCTCTATGTACATCACACCTCTAGCCGGAACTGCAGATCTTTGGCTTCACCACCTCTACTGACAGTATTAGCTTCACCTGCTGTGGACCGTCTCCTATAGAATATCTAGAACCACAAAGCTTCACAGGACCCAGAGTCTGTGTGACTCCATTCAGAGTCTCAGAGTCTCAACTGCACTCAGAGACTCACAGTCTCAACAGAGACTCCACTCTTGGAGGGCACACACAAAGTAGTGCACATATCAGGACCCAGGGGAAGGAGCAGTGACCCCGTAGATGAATGACCAGACTTATCTGCTAGTTTTAGAGGGTCTCCTGCAGAGGTGGGGAGTGGCTGTGGCTCACCGTGGGGACAACGACACTGGCAGCAGAAGTTTTAGGAAATACTCCTTGGCATGATCGCTCCCAGAGTCCGCCATTAGCCCCACCAAGAGCAAGGTAGGCTCCAGTGCTGGGTGACCTCAGGCCAAACAACGAACAGGGAGGGAACTCAGCCCATGCATCAGCAGACAAGCAGATTAAACTTTTAATTAAAGTTTTATTTAATCCGCAGACAAACAGATTAAAGCTCTGCCCACCAGAGCAGCACCCAGCTCAACCCACCACCAGTCCCTCCCATCAGGAAGCTTGCACAAGCCTCTAAGATAGACTCATCCACTGGAGAGCAGACAGCAGAAGCAAGAAGAACTACAATTCTGCAGCCTGTGGAAGGAAAACCACATTCACAGAAAGATAGACAAAATGAAAACGCAGAGGACTTTATATCAGATCAAGGAACAAGATAAAACCCCAGTAAAACAATGAAATGAGGTGGGGATAGGCAACCTTCCAGAAAAAGAATTCAGAATAATGATAGTGAAGATGATCCATGACCTTGGAAAATGAATGGAGGCAAAGATCGAGAAGATGCAAGAAATGCTTAACAAAGACCTAGAAGAATTAAGGAACAAACACCTAGAAGAATTAAAGAACAAACTAACAGAGATGAACAATACAATAACTGAAATGAAAAATACACTAGAAGGAATCAGTAGCAGAATAACTGTGGCAGAAGAATGGATAAGTGACCCGGAAGACAGAAAGGTGGAAATCACTGCCGTGGAACAGAATAAAGAAAAAGAATGAAAATAAATGAAGACACCCTAAGAGACCTCTGGGACAACATTAAACACAACAACATTCGGATTATAGGGGTCCCAGACGGAGAAGAGGGAGAGAAAGGACTCAAGAAAATATTTGAAGAGATTATAGTCAAAAACTTCCCTAGTATGGGAAAAGAAATAGCCACCGAAGTCCAGGAAGCACAGAGAGTCCCAAGCAGGATAAACCAAAGGAGAAAAATGCCGAGACACATAGTAATCAAACTGACAAAAATTAAAGACAAAGAAAAATTATTGAAAGCAGCAAGGGAAAAATGACAAATCACATACAAGGGAACTCCCGTAAGTTTAACAGCTGATTTCTCCGCAGAAAATGTACAAACCAGAAGGGAGTGGCATGATAAATTTAAAGTGATGAAAGGGAAGAACCTGCAACCAAGAGTACTCAACCCAGCAAGTATCTCATTCAGATTCAATGGAGAAATCAAAAGTTTTACAGACAAACCAAAGCTAAGAGAATTCAGCACCATGAAACCAGCTCTACAACAAATGCTAAAGGAACTTCTCTAAGTGGGAAACATAAGAGAAGAAAAGGACCCACCAAGACAAACCCATAACAATTAAGAAAATAGTAATAGGAACATACATATCGATAATTACCTTAAACGTGAATGGATTAAATGCTCCAACCAAAAGACGCAGGCTCGCTGAATGGATACAAAATCAAGACTCATATATATGCTGCCTACAAGAGATCCATTTCAGACCTAGGGACACATACAGACTGAAAGTGAGGGGATGGAAAAATACATTCCATGCAAATGAAAATCAAAAGAAAGCTGGAGTAGCAATACTCATATCAGATTAAATAGACTTTAAAATAAAGAATGTTACAAGAGACAAGGAAGGACACTACATAATGATCAAGGGATCAATCCAAGAAGAAGATATAACAATTATAAATATATATGTACCCAACATAGGAGCACCTCAATATATAAGGCAACCGCTAACAGCTGTAAAAGAGGAAATCAACAGTAACACAATAATAGCGGGGGACTTTAACACCTCACTTACACCAATGGAGATCATCCAGACAGAAAATTAATAAGGAAACACAAGCTTTAAATGACACAATAGACCAGATAGATTTAATTAATATTTATACGACATTCCATCCAAAAACACCAGATTACATGTTCTTCTCAACTGCACATGGAACATTCTCCAGGATAGATCACAGCTTTTGTCACAAATAAAGCCTCAGTAAATTTAAGAAAACTGAAATCATATCAAGCATCTGTTCTGACCACAATGCTATGAGATTAGAAATCAATTACAGGTAAAAAAAAAAAACATAAAGAACACAAACACTTGGAGGCTAAAGAATATCATATTAAATAACCAAGAGATCACTGAAGAAATAAAAGAGGAAATCAAACACTACCTAGAGACAAATGGCAACAAATACACGATGATCCAAAACCTATGGGATGCAGCAAAAGCAGTTCTAAGAGGGAAGTTTATAGCAATACAACCCTACCTCAAGAAAGAAGAAAAATCTCAAGTAAACAATCTAACCTTACACCTAGAGGAACTAGAGAAAGAAGAACAAAACCCAAAGTTAGTAGAAGGAAAGAAATCATAAAGATCAGAGCAGAAATAAATGAAATAGAAACAAAGAAAACAATAGCAAAGATCAATAAAACTAAAAGCTGGTTCTTTGAGAAGATAAACAAAAATGATAAACCTTTAGCCAGACTCAAGAAAAAGAGGGAGAGGACTCAAATCAATAAAATTAGAGATGAAAAAGGAGAAGTTACAACAGACACCACAGAAATACAAAGCATCATAAGAGACTACTACAAGCAACTCTATGCCAATAAAATGGACAACCTGGAAGAGAAAGAGTAATTAAGGAAACAATCCCACTACCACTGCAACAAAAAGAATAAAATACCTAGGAATAAACCTACCAAAAGAAGTAAAAGACTCAGAAAACTATAAGAAATGAAAGAAATCAAAGATGATATAAACAGATGGAGACATATACCGTGTTCTTGGATTAGAAGAATCAATATTGTGGAAATGATGATGCTACCCAAGCAATCTACAGATTCAATGCGATCTCTATCAAATTACTGGTGGCATCTTCTACAGAACTCGAACAAAAATTCTTAAAATTTGTAGGGAGACACAAGAGACCCCGGAGAGCAAAAGCAGTCTTGAGAGAAAAAAAAAAAAGAGCTGGAGGAATGAGACTTCCAGACTTCAGACTATACTACAAAGCTACAGTAATCAAGACAATATGGTTCTGACCCAAAAACAGAAATATAGATCAATAGAACAGGACAGAAGGCACAGAGATAAACCCACGTACCTATGGTTAACTAATTTATGACAAAGGAGGCAAGGGTATACATGTAGAAAAGACAGTGTCTTCAGTAAGTGGTGCTGGGAAAACTGGACAGCTACATGTAAAATAATGAAATTAGAACACTCCCTAACACCATACACATAAATAAATTCAAAATGGATTAGAGACCTAAATGTAAGACCAGACACTGTAAAACTCTTAGAGGAAAACATAAGCAGAACACTCTATGACATAAATCACAGCAAGATGCTTTTTGCCCCACCTCCTAGAGAAATGGAAAGAAAAACAAAAATAAAAATGGGACCTAATGAAACTTAAAATCTTTTGCACAACAAAGGAAAACATAAACAAGACAAAAAGACAACCATCAGAATGGGACAAAATATTTTCTTTTTTTTCTTTACATCTTTATTGGAGTATAATTGCTTTACAATGGTGTGTTAGTTTCTGCTTTATAACAAAGTGAATCAGTTATACATACACTTATGTTCCCATATCTCTTCCCTCTTGCGTCTCCCTCCCTCCCACTATCCCTATCCCACCGTCTAGGCGGTCACAAAGCACCGAGCGAGAAAATATTTTCAAATGAAGCAAATGTGAAAGGATTAATCTCCAAAAAGCAGCTCATGTAGCTCAATATCACAAAATCAAAAAACCCAATCCAAAAACAGGCAGAAGACCTAAATAGACATTTCTCCAAAGAAGATATACAGGTTGCCAACAAACACATGAAAGGACGCTGAACATCACTAATCATTAGAGAAATGGAAATCAAAACTACAGTGAGGTATCACCTCACACCAATCAGAATGGCCATCATCAAAAAATCTACAAACAGGGCTTCCCTGGTGGCGCAGTGATTGAGAGTCCGCCTGCCGACACAGGGGACACGGGTTCGTGCCCCGGTCCGGGAAGATCTCACATACTGCAGAGCGGCTGGGCCCGTGAGCCAAGGCCGCTGAGCCTGCGCACCGGAGCCTGTGCTCCGCAACGGGAGAGGCCACAACAGTGAGAGGCCCGTGTACCACACACACACACAAATCTACAAACAATAAATGCTGGAGAGACATTTATTGGAGAAAAGGGAACCCTCTTGCACTGTTGGTGGGAATGGAAATTGATATAGCCGCTAGGGAGAACAGTATGGAGGTTCCTTAAAAACTAAAAATAGAACTACCATACGACCCACCAATCCCACTACTGGACATTTACCCTGAGAAAACCATAATTCAAAAAGAGTAATGTACCACAATGTTCATTGTAGCTCTATTTACAATCGCCAGGACATGGAAGCAACCTAAGTGTCCATCGACAGATGAATGGATAAAGAATATGTGGCACATATATACAATGGAATATTACTCATCCATAAAAAGAAACGAAATTGAGTTATTTGTAGTGAGGTGGGTGGATCTAGACTCTGTCCTACAGAGTGAAGTAAGTCAGAAAGAGAAAAAGAAATACCGTATGCTAACACATATATATGGAATCTAAAAAAACAAGTTTATGAAGAACCTAGGGGCAGGAAAAGATTAAGGACACAGATGTAGAAGGACTTGAGAAGGACTTGAGGATATAGGGAGGGGGAAGGGTAAGCTGGGACAAAGTGAGAGAGTGGCATGGACATATATACACTACCAAATGTAAAATCGATAGCTACTGGGAAGCAGCCACATAGCACAGGGAGATCAGCTCGGTGCTTTGTGACCACCTAGAGGGGTGGGATAGGGTGGGTGGGAGGGAGATGCAAGAGGGAGGGGATATGGGGATATATGTATACATATAGCTGATTCACTTTTTTATACAGCAAAAACTAACACACAATTGTAAAGCTATTATACTCCAATAAAGATGTAAAAGAAAAAAACCAGAAAGCCCAGAGATAAACCTACACACCTATGGTTCACTGATCTATGACAAAGGAAGCAAGGATATATAATGGAGAAAAGACAGTCTCTTCAATAAGTGGTGCTGGGAAAAATGGACAGCTACATGTAAAGGAATGAAATTAGAACACTCCCTAACACCATACACAAAAATAAACTCAAAATGGATTAGAGACAGAAATGTAAGACCGGACACTATAAAACTCTTAGAGGAAAACATAGGAAGAATACTCAGACATAAATCACAGCAAGATCTCTTTTGATCCACCTCTTAGAGTAATGGAATAAAAAACAAAAATAAACAAATGGGACCAAATGAAACCTAAAAGCTTTTGCAAAGCAAAGGAAACTGCAAACAAGACGAAAAGACAACCCTCCGAATGGGAGAAAATATTTACAAACTGATCAATGGACAAAGGATTAATCTCCAATATATATAAACAGCTCATGGAGCTCCACAGTAAAAAAGCAAACAACTCAATCCGAAAATGGGCAGATGACCTAAATAAACATTTGTCCCAAGAAGACATACAGATGGCCAAGAAGCACATGAAAAGCTGCTCTACATCAGTAATTATTAGAGAAATATAAACCAGAACTACAATGAGGTATCACCTCACACCAGTTAGAATGGGCATCATCAGATAATCTACAAACAACAAATGCCGGAGACGGTGTGGAGAAAAGGGAACCCTCTTGCACTATTTGTGGGAATGTAAATTGATACAGTCACTATGGAGAACAGTATGGAGGTTCCTTAAGAAACTAAAAATAGAATTACCATATGACCCAGCAATCCCACTACTGGGCACATACCCAGAGAAAACCATAATTCAAAAAGACACATTCACCACAATGTTCATTGCAGTATTGCAGCACTATTTACAATAGCCAGGTCATGGAAGCAACCTAAATGCCCATAGACAGACGAATGGAAAAGATGTGGTACATATATAAAATGGAATATTACTCAGCCATATAAAGCCATATAAAATGAAATTGGGTCATTTGTAGAGACGTGGATAGATCTAGAGACTGTCATACAGAGTGAAGTAAGTCAGAAAGAGACAAACAAATATCGTATATTAAAGCATACATGTGGAACCTAGAAAAACGGTACAGATGAACCAATTTGCAAGGCAGAAATAGAGACACAAATGTAGAGAACAAATGTATGGACACCAAGGGGGGAAAATGGCAGGCTGGTGGTGGTGGGATGAATTGGGAGACTGGGATTGACATATATACACTTATATGTATAAAATAGATAACCAATAAGAACCTGCTGTATAAAAATATAAATTAAATTAAAATAAATAATATTTTTTAAAAAAACAGAAAAAAAGTTCTTTCCTTCCCATAGACATACTTATATGAATGAATTATTTCCATGCTTATATCTATAAATACAAGAAGAGGAATAAAACCTACCTTGAGCCAAAAAAGAAAAAAGAGAAAAAACAGAGCCCACCGGTCATACAGAGGAAAACCCTATCAGGGCACTTGCTCCAGTGATAAACAGTTCTGAAGTTGGTCAGAGGTGGGGAATCGTCTCCCATGCAGTCAGCAGCACCCTCGCAAGGAGCGTCCTCATTGCAAAGCTGGGGGACCGCGCCGAGGCGTCTGTGAGTAAACGTGAGCTGAGCCCCAGGCCAGCTGCTGCTGAACTGTTCCCACCCATCCCAGGTAAAACACCTGAATGTGTGCAAGGACTCAAAAGCCTAGAGGAAGGGCCGTGGAGCCACACCAGCGACAGCACGCCAGCTGACTTGGTGCCTGCAGGCCAGCCAGGATGGTCCTGGCCCCAGGCGCTCTTCTAGAAGCTTTCCATTTCCCTGCCTGAGGTACCCCTCGTGTCCCGGCCCCCACTGCTTTTTTCCTTCCTCACCTCTGCCCGGGGAGAACGTCCAGTGGCAGGTATGGGTGACACATCCTCTTCTTCAGCAGGTGGCAGCCCGGCAACTCCTGCAGAAAGTCCAGCAGCGCCCCACTCACACCGGGCCACCCACAAAGCCGTGGCCCCACACTCCCTCCCACCAGCCCATTCCCGAGACTGCTGACAGGGCAGAGAATATGGCGTCAGGCACAGCTGCAGGGGCTCTTGCTGCCTGGAGTGGTGCTCATATTGACCTCAACCCAGGCACACCTGGGGAGGGCTGGCCGGCAGCCAATCCTCACCCCTCAGAGGCTCACAGATGCAGAAAATGGACCTTGCTGAACTGGCCAGGTCCAAGGAACAGGTGTGGGCTCCTCAGAGTCAGGATAGACGAGGGGCTGCAGCTCTGGCTTGTTTCCTAATCATTTTATCTGGTCCATGAGTGGGAGACAACTTCAAGAAGATCCTCTCCTAATGAGAGGAGCCCAGGAGTCAGGGAGAGGAGGGGTGGTTGGTGGAGACAGAGGCCTGGTGCCCCGGCTGCAGTGGAAGTCTCTGGAAGACCAGGCGGAGGGAGGCCGCACAGAGTGATGCCCAGGGTCACAGACCTGTCGGAGCTGCTGTTTGTTAGTTCAAGTCCTGCTCTGCGGTGCTCTGTGTCAGCTCTGAGTGACAGGTGAGCTGGGGGTGCTCTGCAATGAGGGCTATGTGCACGGTTCCTGTGTGCCCAGCCCTGCCAGGGTACCAGCCCAGGGGAGCTCCGTAACCTGGGAGGGACCTGACCACAAGTGCCCCATGGGCTGCTGGGTAGATGCACAGGTGAGCTCCATACCCTGGGAGAGGCGTGACCACGAGAGTCCCGTTGGCTGCTGGGTAGATGCACAGGTGAGCTCCATACCCTGGGAGGGGCGTGACCACAAGAGTCCCGTTGGCTGCTGGGGACCTGCCCAGGTGAGCTCCATATCCTGGGATTGGCCTGACCACGAGAGCGCCGAGGGCTGCTGGGGACGTGGTAAAGCATGTCAGGACAGTCAGTGAAGCCACCAAGGATATACATCCAGTAGTTCCTAATTCCTACACCTTGCTGGTCATTCTACCAACCACCAGGACATGGTATTTTGTATTAGACTTCAATGATGCCTTCTTCTGTATTCCATTAGTCCCAGAGTCACAAGAAATTTTGGCTTCTGAGGGCCAGGACTCAACATACAACAAAAACAATACTGCTGGGCCGTCCTGCCCCAAGGGTTCAAAATTTCCCACACCATCTTTGGGAAAACGTTAGATAAAGACCTAAAAGTTCTACCTCTGGAAAACGGAACCCTCCTTCAATATGCAGACGACATTCTGATTGCCAGCCCTACTAAGGAGACCAGACCTCTGACCTACCTAGCCAAAAAAGGATAGAAGGTGTCCAAGAAAAAGGCTCAAATATCACAGACTAAGGTGACCTGCCTGGGCTTCATTCTCACAGCAGGTCAGAGAAGCCAATCCCAGGAAAGGGAAGAAGCCATTTGCAGCCTTACCCCTTCTAATACTAGAAGACAGCTTAGGGGTTCCTGGGGAGGCCCGGGTTTGCTGCATCTGGATCCCTAACTACAGTCTAATAGCTGGGCCTCTATATGAAACACTGAAAGGAAAAGATGATGATCCTTTTGATTAGAATCCAGAAGTGGCCTTTCGAAGAATGGAAAGAGCAGTCAATTCAGACCTTTGCCCTGGAACTCCCTAATTTAGCTAAACCCTTTGACTTTTATATTCCCAGTCAAAGGTGAATCGCCCTTGGAGTATTAGTGCAAAAACTGGGACCACTTGAAATGGAACAACGCAAGAACGCCCTCCAAGTAGGATAAACTATGGTCACCAAGGGCTTGGCCCACTGCCCCATCTGGCCAGGATACTGGGGGCATCTAAAAATCTGGAAATCAGCAGCCCACAAGGCCAGCTCCCTACTAAGGGAAACGGACCCAATGTGGTGATCCTAACCACCGACCATGCCCTGAAGTTGCAGGGGTCGCTCCGTGGGCACACTGACCTCGAGTGACATGGCTCTCCAACTCCAACCTCCAGAGAAACAACCGGGGACAACAGGCCCCATGACGACTCGTGTGACCATCACTTGACCTGGAGTTTCTCTCAGAAAAAAAACAAGAGTGTGCCCCAAAAAAGCAGACTACTGCTTGCAGGACTTACTGCACCCAGAGGGGAGCTAATAAGCTTGGCGGGGAAACAATATACCATGCTGTCACCACAGAAAAGCCTACAGACACCACGGTGACGGCGGCCAATGAGACCGGCTGGACTCCTGGCTACTTCAAAAGGCCGTTGACTCAGTGGCCGTCATGGTCCTGCATCACCACCGACCCTGGACTGTCTGGGAGTTGAGCAGGCAGGGCTCTGACATCTGGTGCTGTTTGTACGTTAATTCAGGGGCCTAATTGAAGAAAGCGCAGACTACTGGTCAGTGCATATAGGCTGGAAGAAACAATCAGCCTAAGGTGGCCGAACAAATGTGGGTCGGGGTAAAACCGACCCCCCAAGCGTCTCTGCGCCTCTCTTTCCTGGACCCTTAAAGGTCATTAGAATCTATAACACTTCCAATGCTGATGCTCAGGCGGACAAGAAGTGAGGCAGGAGGCCTAGGGACAATCAATCTCACCTGGAGGCTGATGGGGAAAAGTTCTGCCCCTCCTCCCCGGGTATGAGGACTCCCAACTAAGCACGAAGCAGTTACAGAAGAGGGGTTTGCACACTCAGCACCCCAAGAATGAGGAATGGGACAAAAGGCAGAGGAGGGGTTTGTCACCGGCAAAGCCCATTAAAAATTCCTGGGAGATAAAAATAGAATCTGGGCAATAAAATAAAGTCCAACCTTTTTTTCCTTTGTGCTCTAATTTCACGTGCTCCTAGGGTTCCGCATGCAGAGGTCCCACACCCGGCACTTCAGACCCGATTTCCTAGTGCAGAATGGCTGGGTCGACACCTCAGCTCACGGGGGCCCCATGCAGACTCCGCGACCTAGAGCCTGAGCTGCAGCCAGCCCGGCCCTCAAGAGTTCTGCCCCCTCCCTCCCGATGATGACGCTGCCGGGATCCGTACACAGCAGCCCGGCCCACAGCCCGCGGGGAAGCGCAGGCTCTCACCTTTCCATTCTATGATCAACATATAAAGTTTTCTTTGCTTCTGAACCAAACTCAGTCTCGATCTGTTGGCTCCAATGACACTGGGCAGGGGGACCCTTGTTGGGGCCCACTCTGGAGGATCAGTAACAGAAATTGAGAACGTTGTAACTTCAATGAACAGATGTCTGAGCCAAACTGTAATTAACATAGAGCCGTGTATAAGGCTCGGGTAAAATAAGATGTTTCTAACACTTCAATTTGATATTTCCATCACTTTATTATAAGCAAGTTCAGTGAAGAGGTTTGTCTTTTTTGTCGGGTCAACATTAGAGAAATGAAGTGATTTCTTTCCAAGGATGTACATCTAATAATCTTGGCTGAAGCTACAATCTTGTTTTGAATGTTTTTCCATTGAAAGTGATACCTCTCTTTCAGCTCCCCCATTTCTGAGAAGTATAAAATCTTAGAATTTATTATTACCAATGGGGAAAGGTGGGAGGAGGGATAAATTAACAGTTTGGGATTAACACATACACATTGCTATGTATAAAATAGATCATCAACAAGGAACTACTGTATAGCACAGGGAACTACACTCAATATTTTGCAATAACCTATAAGGGGAAATAATCTGAAAAAGAATAGATATTTTTATTGACATCATCTATCAACGACAGATAAAATGTAACCTAAGGGAAGCCGATGGTGAGCGCTTCTCACCCTGAAGACTTCAATCATCTAAAGTTCGGACTCTGCCTACCTCCCAAGGCCCTTAATGAATATATGTGTAGCCGTAGCTTAAAAATTCCCCAGTTTGGGTTTCGGGGAGACACTGATTTGGAAAAATCCCTGGTGTTCTCCTTACATGCACGGGACCCTTCCTACTTGTAACACATGCCTGTCGCACCCAGAGGATGGTACACTGTTTGATCGGGAAGAGTTTGGAAAAGGCATCTCGTTTCCTCATCTCCTGGTGCTCGGGTTCACCCCTCCAGCATCTTTCCTAACAATCTCCCCACTTGGGGATGTCAGCATAGTCAACATCCTGTTGCGCACAATTTGGAATTTGTCCAGAGGATGAAGCGTAAGGATGAGAAACAATGAGAGACAAGTCCTAGGTGTTCGGACAGGCACATGTCACTCTCATTTCCAATCAGGAAGACGAATTGGCCACAGGCTAGGATTGCCCATGGAAACAGAATAGGGCTTGAGGAAATCCCGCTGTTTTGTGGCCAGTTCCCAAAAACACAAGTTGAAAAATGGAACTTAGGGGCACTGAAATTCACGGAACTGAAGAGTTGAAAATATCTATCCTCTAAAAATGTCTTGAGGTAAGTCACCGAAAAGGACTTGTAAGCAAGGGAGAATGGCAGGAAAGGTATTTGAAGAGGTAGAAAAGACTCACCATTAAAGCACAAGAAAAGGGGCTAAATATCGACAATGATGCAGTTGGCCAAAAAGGGCGTATGCGTTTTCTCTGAATATATTCAAGAAAAGGCTATCACCCTTTTCAGCCAACCAAACAGGTGGGCACTGGAAATCAATACTACAAAAGGTATCACTTCACATCAGTCAGAAGAGCCATCCTCATAAAGTGTAAACACCAGAAATGCAGGACAGGGTGAGGAGAAAAGGGAGCTCTGTGAGGGTGATAGTGGAAATGTAAATTGCCAATGGCCACTCTGGAGAAGTGTATTGTGTTTACTAAAACATCTAAAAAATGAGCTACAGAGCATAGGGCACTTGCACTCACGGGCATATATCTTGGGAAAACAAAACTCGACAGGACACAGGCACCCCAAACTTTACCGCCTCTCTGTTTAAAAGAGCCTCGACTTGGATATAACCTACATGTCCCTGGAAGGAAAACATGGATAAAAGAGATGTGGTACTTATGTAGAGTGGAATATTGCTCAGCCCAGAAATCAATATAATAAGGCCAGTTGCAACAACTCTGGAGGAGTTACGTACGATCATTCTAAGTGACATAAGTCAAAAAGAAAAGAACACATATCATAAGATATCACTTAAAGGTGGAATCAAAAATGGCTACACATCAAATAAATTACAAAACAGAAACATAGTCAAATATGCAGAACACACACATAAGGCTGCTAACAGGGAAAGGTGGGGAGGGGTGAGGCATTATCCAGGAGGTTGAAATTAGCAAAGATACCGTTCCAAATACCAAACTGATAATCGACAAGGCCTACTCGGTAGCTCAAAGAACTGCACTCAGCACACTCATCTCACTGGAAAAGAATATATACGACTGGTAAGAATCTGAAAAAGAATTTATTGATGTCTCTCTGTACGTGAATCACGTGGATGTACAGCAGCAAGAAAGAGAGCATTGAAAATCAGCTGTAACCAATATAATAATAAACTGAAAAAAAAAGACAGTGAGACAGAGAAAAACACTTACAACTTTTGCTCAGGGGCTGTGATGCAACATGGATTAAACAAATCTAGACACACAGCAGTATGGAACATAAGGCTGGAAACTGTTCGCGCTAAGAGAATTAGTGAGGTTGGGTGAGGAAATGCAGACCCTTTAGAGTAATACTGCCTGGTAGTCATTCCATGGGTCCCAAATCTGCAGGTTCAAGTAAATCCTCCTACAGCAAAAACATGCATGGGAAACCCAGAGGACTGCACACTGTGTGATCGGGAAAGGTGTCTATAATGCACCTCATTTTTCATCTCCTGGTGCTCGGGTTTGCCAATCCAGCCACTTTATTAACAATCTCCCCACTTGGAGAATCAGCGCCTATAACCTCCTGTTTCTAACAGTTTGCAATTTCTGTGCAGGATGAACGGGGAGAGGGGGAACGAATGAGAGATTAGCTTGGAATTTTCCATGTGAAGAAGGGGAATGGGGGGATGGAATGAGACCCAAACCCTAGATGTTTGGACAGGCATATGCCACTCTAGTTTCCTAATCTGGAAGAAGAATTTCCCTTTCCTTCAGGTGCTCCAGTAACCAGAGTGGGTCTCTAGAAACCCTGCCCCTTTGTGGCTGCTTCCCTAAACAACAAGTTGAAAAATGGTGCTCATGGGCCCTGCAATTCACAAACATGCAGGGTTGTAATTGACACCTCTAATGGAGTCATTTCTTGAGCCAAGTATTCGTAAAGGCCTTGTAAGCAAGGCAGAATTGCAGGAAAGGGATTTCAAGAGGTAGTTTGCACTCGCCATTAAAGCACATGCAAAGCTGCTGAACATCGCCAATGGTGTAGTTGGCCAAAAAGGCCGTATGCGTTATTCCTTAATATATTCAGGAAAAACCCTTACTCCATTTTTGGCCAAAAAAACAGGCGGGCAATGTAAATTAATACTACAAAGAGGTATCACTTTGCACCAGTCAGAATGGCCAAGCTCACAAAGTGTAAAACCTGAAATGCAGGACAGGGCGTGGAGAAAAGGGAACCCTGACAAGCTGATGGTGGGAATGTAAATTGCTAACAGCCACTGTGGAGAAGTGGGTGGTGATTCCTTAAAAATCTAAAAAACAGAGCTTCAGAGCATATGGCACTTCCACTCCTGGGCCTGTATCTTGGAAAAAACATAAATTGACAGGACCCAGGCACTCCAAAATTTATGCAGCCCTGTTTACAAGAGCCTCTACTTGGAAGCTACCTAAACGTCCTCGGAAGGAAGAATGGATAAAGAAATTATGCTAGATATGTACAATGGAATATTACTCAGCCATGAAATGAATGGAATAAGGTCATTTGCAGCCACTCGGAAGGACATAGATACATTCATACTAAGTGTCATAAATCAGACAATGATAAATATCATATGATATAACTTATCGGTGGAATCTAACAATTGATACAAAGGTACTATCTTACAACACAGAAACAGAGTCCCAGACTTAGAACACAAACTTATGGTTACCAAACTGGAAAGGGGTGTTGGAGGCATAAATCATGAGGTTGGAGTTAGTATATACATATTTACAGAGAGAAAACTTGTAATCAACATGGACCTGCTGTAGAGCACTTGCAACTCTTCTAAACACCCTTTAGTAACCTCAATGGGAAAATAATTCCAAAAAGAATATATACTCATCTCTGTATAAATGAATCATGTTGGTGTATATCAAAAACGAACACAACATGGTAAATCAACTATACTCCATTATAAATTTAAAATTAAATTATAGAAAAGAAAAATGATCACTAAATTTGTTTAGTCGCGGTGAACGAGCTAGTGTCACATCCCTGGAAACAGACCCAGTTTGGTCCCAAGGCTGGACTGTTGTGGGCCTGAGGACCTCGGGAGGATATGCCAGCTAATTTGACTCCTTGAACATGTAGTACCTGGCCCCTTCTGCATGGGATCACAATCTCCAGATCTAAGTGTGCCCTCATACTACTAAACCAACCCTCTGACACCCAAAGGATGGTGGACTCTCTGGTCTGGATGACATTTGGAAAATCACCTGGTCTCAACATATCCTGGTGTTTGGGTTCCGACCTCCCGACTCCTTCATTAGGGTCATCCCACTCTACAAGACAGCACCCTCAACAGGTGATTTTTCAGGGGCTTATACTTGTTCGGGGGATGAAGGGTAAGGGGGACGAAGGAATGGGACAGAAGCCCTTACATGTTTGGTCAGGCACATTCCACTCTAATTTAAAAGCCAGGAACAGGACTTTCCCTACATGTAAGGTTGTGTCAGTAACCAGAGAGGGACAGTAGAAATCCCGCCGCCTTCTGTTTTTCATAACAACAATTCTAAAACTGCACCTTATAGGCACTTCATATTCACAATGCCTGGGGAGCTGTAAATGACAACAGCCCTCAACAAATGTCTTGGGGTAGGTAATTGAAATAGACTTCAAGGCAAGGCAACCTTTCAATAACCCTTTTTGAAGGGGTAAATTTTACTCACACTGTTCAAAAACAATAAATAAAGCACATATGAATATGCTCACCATGGCTTTATGTTAGACAAATGCAAATCAGATGTACAAAGAAGTATCACCTGGAACCACTCAGAAGAGTCATCCTCACAATGTCTAGAAACAAGAAGTGCTTCAGAGGGTGTGGAGAAAAGAGAAACCTACTAGTTATTATTTTCTAATCTGCGTTGGGTCTTTGTTGCTGCATGCGGCTTTTCTATAGTTGCAGCAAGCAGTGGCTACTCATCGTTGTGGTACGCAGCCTTCTGTTTGCGGTGGCTTCTCTTGCTGTGGAGCACAGGCTCTAGGCACACAGGCTTCAGTAGTTGTGGCACGTGAGCTCAGTAGTTGTGGCTCGTGGGCTCTAGAACGCAGACTCAGTAGTTGTGGCGCACGGGCTTAGTTGCTCTGTGGCATGTGGGATCTTCCTGGGCCAGGGCTCGAACCTGTGTCCCTTGCACTGGCAGGCGGATTCTTAACCACTGCACCACCAATGCTACGTTACTGGTGGCAATGCCAATTGGTAACAGCCACTATGGAGCACAGAATGGAGGTTACCAGTGTAAGGGGAGGCAGGAGGGATAAATTGGAAATTGGGAGTGACATATACACACCACTATATATAAAAGAGATAACAAATAAGGGCCTACTGTATAGCACAGGGAACTCTACTCAATACTCTGTAATGACCTGTATGGGAAAGGAATCCAAAAAGGATTGGATATATGTACAACTGCTTCACTCTGCTGTGCAGCAGAAAGTAACACAGTGTTGTAAATCAACTATACTCCAAAAAACGTGAAATTGAAATGAAATGAAATAAAATAAAATAAAATAGAGCTACCAGATGATCCAGCAAGTGCACTCCTGTGTGCATATCTGGAGGAAAGCATAAATCGAAAAGACACATCTTCCCCAATGTTCACTGCAACACTCTTTACAATAGCGAAGACATGGAAGCAACCAAAATGTCCATCAACATGTGAATATAGGTAAAGAATATGTGATACATATATATAATGGAATATGACTCAGCCATAAAATACAAGAAAATAATGCCAATTGCAGTAACATGGATGGACCTAGAGATGATTGTACTAAGTGAAGTAAGTCAGACACAGTAAGACAAATATTGTATGATATCACTTCTAGGTGGAACCTCAAAATTGATACAAATGAACTAACTTGCAAAACAGAGGCAGACTCACAGACTTGGAAAACAAACTTATGGTTACCAAAGGGGAAAGGTGGGGGGGTAGGGACAAATCAGGAACTTGGGGGAAACATATGAATACTACTATATAGAACATAGATAAGCAACAAGGACCTACTGTATAGCACAGGGAACTCTACTCAATATTCTGGGAATACCTTTATCAGAAAAGAATCTGAAAAAGAATGAATATATGCATATGTGTAACTGAATCACTTGCTGTGCAGCTGAAATGAACACAACATTGTAAATCAACTATACTCCAATAAAATTTAAATTACAAAACAAAGAAAATCACCTACATTTCAAAAGAAAAAAAGAATTCCCATATATTTTTATGGCTTGATAGCTTACTTTTTTAGTGCTCAATATTATCCCATTCCCAGAATATATTAATACTACATCATTTCATTCACGTATTGGAGGACACCTTAGTTTCATTCACATTCTGGCAATATTGAATTAGGTGCTATAAATATCCATATGCAGGTTTTCGTCTGGAAGCATGTTTTAAACTACTTTCAGTAAATATCCGTGAGAACACTTGCCAGATTGTACAGTAACGGAATGTTCAGTATTATAGCAAGTGTCAATCAGACTACCAAAGTGGCTGTATTATTTTTCATTTCCACCGATAACAAATGACATTTCCTATTGTTCCACATCCCCTACAGAATTTGTTCTTGTCATTGTTCACATTTTAGCCATTCTAATGGCGAAAATCGTATCTAATTGTATTGTTAATTTGCTTTTTCATGGCAGCATGTAATCTGGATTATTCTTCTGTATCCTTATATGCATAGTGTCTATTTTCTTTGGTGAGGTGTCCATAAAGTATATTGGTCCACATCTTATTTAGGCTGCTTTCATTTTTTTCTACCCAATCTGTATTTGTTTTATTTATTTTTGTGCCTTATTGCATTAGCAAGGACTTGGAGTAAAATATGGAAAAGGAGTCATGAAAGGGGATATCCTTGCTTTTACCTGAACTTAGCGGAAAAGCTTCATGTTTTTGACCATTAATCATGATGTAAGATTAAAGTTTCCTGTAGATCTCTGTTATCAACTTGAGAAAGCTCCAGTCTATTTCTTTAACTGAGATTTTTTATGAAGAATGGGTGTTAGATTTTTTCAAAGGTCTTCTGAATCTACTGATATACTAACGATTGTCTTTAGGGTGTTGCTACGATGGATATAATTATTTGATTTTAGAATGTTAAACCAGCCTTGCATAACTGGGATTATTCCCTCTCATTCATGATATAAAATTCTCTCAAAATATTGTTAGATTCTATTTGTTAATATTTTGTTGAGGATTTTTGCATTGATGTTCCTGAGAGATATTGGTCAGTTTTCTTTACTATTCATATGTTCCTCTAAGTTTGGATGTTGTGGATTTAGTGTCAGACATTCATCTGGGGAGATTCTCAGTCATTTTAAAAAAATATTTTCTGTTCTTTCTTATCTTTATTCTCCTCCTGCTATACCCATTATGTATAGGTCACAGCATTTTCATTGTTCCACAATTATTGATTACTCTGTTCTGTTGGTTTCTTTCCTGCCCATTTTCTCTTTTCTTTTGAGATTTAAAGGTTTCTCTTGATATGTCTTCAAGCTCACGGATATTTCTCCTCAGCCAGCTCTTTGACTGCTAAAACAAAATACAAGAGACTTGGTATTTTATAAACAACAGAATATTTTTGTTTTCTCATAATTGCTGAGGCTGAAAAGTTCAAGAACAAGTTACCAGGGACTTCCCTGGTGGCACAGTGGTTAAGAATCTGCCTACCAATAAAGGGGACACGGGTTCAAGCCCTGGTCCGGGAAGATCCCACATGCCATGGAACAACTAAGCCCGTGCACCACAAATACTGAGCCTGTACTCTAGAGCCCACAGGCCACAACTACTGAGCCCATGTGCCACAACTACTGAAACCCGCACGCCTAGAGCCCGTGCTCTGCAACAAGAGGAGCCACCCAATGAGAAGCCCGCACGCTGCAACAAAGACCCGATGCAGCCAAAAATTAATTAATTGATTTTCTAAAAAAAGAACAAGTTGCCAGCTGACTTAGTGTCTGGTGAGGGAACAATATCTGGTTCATAATGTGGGTCTTCTCGCTCGGCAATGAAATCATGTGATGGGCATGTGATCTTCTGTGTGCTACATTTATTAGGTCACTAATCCCATGTTTCAGGTCTCTGGCCTCATGACCTAATCACCTCCCAAAAGCCCCACCTCCTAATACCATCAACATGGAAGCTGGGTTTCAAAATTTTAAAATTAGAGGTACAAAATGTTTACACCATAACAGGGACCACAGAGTTCACTGATTTTTCCTTTCATGTTAAAGGTTTGCACATTTATATTTATTACATAATCCCAAAACCCTTGTTGTTTTTTTTTAAGATGCTTTTCCCGTATATGCCAGTACACACCATTGAGTAGAGTTCCCTGTGCTATAAAGCAGGTCCTTACCAATACTTATCTATTTTATATATACTAGTGTGTATAGGTCAGTCCCAATCTCCCAATTTATCCCTTCCCCACTTATCCCCTGGTAACCATAAGTTTGTTTCCTATATCCATGACTCTATTTCTGTTGTGTAAATTAGTTCATTTGTACCTTTCTTTTTCTTTTCTAGATTCCTCATATGAGCAATATCAAATGATATCTGCCTTTCTGTGTCTGACTTGCTTCACTCAGTAGAACAATCTCTAGGTCCATCCATTTTGCTACAAAACCCTTAATTGTTAAGGATAACTCTCAATTTCTTCCAGTATCATCAGCAATTCTTTCTGGCAGACATGTGATAACACTTTCTAAACAGGAATATTGAGACCAAGGCTCCTGAGCTGCAAACAAACATAACATCATTCATATAGTGAAAACTTTGCACATCAAAGGATGAAAGCACTTGGTCTAAATCCCTTTGCACCCACTGCTGACAGAGGGCAGAGGAGTTTGACTCACTAATCTTCCTTACGTGCGCTTCTTCCTAATGGGGTATTCCATCTAAAACTTATAAGAAGCAGGAATGCATCATGGAACACACCAATCTCTACTACAGATTCTGAAGCAGCAAAGAAACAAAAACAAAAACATGATGAATCCATCCAAAGGGTTCCGTCCACAGTGTTACAATAGTTTCCCTCGCACTGTGAACCCGTTTCAAACCCTATCACTTGAACCTACTTTTATTTTTTTTAACAAACATAATGTTAAGCTGCAGTCACACGCTCCAGTAACATTACACTATCCCTTGTGCAAGTATGTAGGGATTTGAGGAGCTATGGGAGGCTATCATGAGAGGTTGCCTAGAGTAATAAGGACATTTCATTTAATATTGGCTCTTCTCCCTAAGATGTCTGCTGTCCTCTTCTTTTTGTAGCTACTAGCATTGAGAAAGTGACCAAGATAAGGCCCTTCTCTTTTACTGCCCATGAATGCAGCTGTGATTAACCCCACAGACCTTGGTGCTTCCAGAATCCCCTGAACTACTGACCCTCCATGCACGGCATGACATGGATAAGGATGGTGACGTTTATACTTGTATAGAGCATGCTATAAAATTTTCGAGTCTTCCCTTCCTCATAATTCCAAAGAATAGATTTCTTTGGATTTCTGCTTAATGCTGCTGGAGTTGGTACCTAAGTTGAGGGAGGTATCAGGGCACACAAAGAGAGAGGGAAACTGTACAGAAAATACAAGCAGATATATTTCTGTGTAGTTTCAAACAGCTTATTTGCTATATCAACCATGGTGACATGTTGACCTTTCCTCTTTCTGCTAGTAGTACAACAAATATAAAGGATATTTAGGCTGCTTGTTTTATCCCCACCTCTCTCAATTGATCTGCATTGACATATAGACAATGAAGGGCCCTTTCTACCATCTTAACCAACACTTGAGAACTAGAAAATGTCCAGATTTTCCCGGGTATTATTTTCATATTCCCCAATCAGGCCTATGAAGGAATCTCACCTATTGTGTTTAATGAAGTCATATCTCTGACAGCATCCCATCATCAACAAAACTGGAAAGAAATTTGAAGGGTCTTAGATTTTACCATATTTGAAATTCCAATATTTTAGCCTGACACATTTTCAGATTTTAGAAAAACATATTTTAAATGAGACAAAAAATCATTTTTATGACACAAAAAGACAGCAATAGTTTTATAGTTTTATCTGTTCCACTTGCACACAAAAGTCTCATGGGGTCATGTAAGGCAGTCCTTTTGGGTGCTGTGCTTGGTGCAAGTATGGATTAAAGCTTAGGAATCTTAAGCTTCAGTCACCTGAAACTTTTAAATTAGGATGCAAGCAGTCCTGTCCAACATTTGAACAGGGCAAGACACTGTCTTTATTTTATTTGTCAGGTAATTAATCTGTCTTTTGCCCCAAGGAGAGAAACAACTGGCACCTTCCATCAATGTGTTGTACAAAACTCTTTGAACACAGAGTGCAAGCAGAGACTGATACAAGGTGTGGAAAAAAAATGAGAGACCCTTGTGGCATTTTCTCCTAACTTATTGCAAACTCCCATTTAAAATGTGGGAATAATCAATCTTCTGAGGAAAAAGGCCCAAGGAAGGTTTTTGCTTCTGTGGAATAATGGGATTGCTAAAGATTTCAGGAGGCAAGACGAATTAGTGAGAATGACCATGAGAAATCAGAGAAAAGGCAGATCCATGGATGAAGTGATGTTTACCTCTGTGAATCAATGAGAAGTAGAAGCAAATGAAAAGAAAGCTGAATACAACATTTTCTGAATAAATGTAACCTTTCAGCTGTCATAGAAAAATTAATACTCACTATGATACAACATATTTAGTTTAGAAAATTAACTTAAATTTAAAGCTTAATAATTAGATTTATTGAAGGAAAGAAAACATATTTGTGGTTTAGAATAAATAATGTGTTCTGCTACAGATAAGAAGACTACATAAATAAATAGAAGTAAGACTAAATAAATAGGAAAATAACAAATTAGATGTTATTAACATTAAAAACTGACACTCATCTAAAGAAAGAGAAGGAGAGACAGAAAGAGAAAACAACTCATAGCAAGCATTTATTAAAACCTCCTAAATAAGAAGTCTTCGGATGTTAAAAAAAAAAGTCTTCAATAAGAAGATAATGTAATAGCAAAAATGGGGAAAATATACCAAAAGATATTTCAAAAAAGAGAGTACAGAATGTTAAGTAAACATATCAAAAGATGCTTGGCTTCTTAGTAGTCAATTAAATGCAAAAAAGTGATACCTGGAATTATCACTCACCAACCAGAAAGTTCAAACGAAAATGACAGGTATAATCAAGTTTCACAAGAATGTGTATAATCCTTGAATCTCATTCATTGCTGCTGAAGATGAAAAATCATACAAATGTTTTGAAAATATTTAGAAATATCTAAAAAGATAAACACATGAAAGCTGTGACTCAAAAATCTTACTACTACATTATTGTTCAGTATTGAACAATAATTTATACACACACCACCAAAGCTCAAGTTCTAGAGTTTATATACCAGTGCTATTCTCAATAGACAGAAACTGAAAATCACTCATATTGTAATACACATTGGAATAAATTAATTAATAATTAAATATTTACACTATGGAATCCTATGCAACAGTGGCAATGCATGATCACAACAACAGGCAACCATATAGGCATATTCACAAGCAACATAAAATTTAAAAAGCCCAATCCAAAAGTGATTTTTACTATGCCATAACATTTATATAAAATACAAAATACAGGTAACATGATCTTTTTGTTACATACAAGAACAATATTAAACCTTAAGAGGAGTCACCTGAATGCGACCAGGGGGCATCTGAGTATCTGGCAATTTTCTGTGTCTTTATCTAGAAGCTATGTATAGAGTGTATTCAGATTCTGAATTTTCTGAAATTTGTCATTTCCTTACAAACCATGCATGTTTTTGGTTGTTTTTCATACATAACAAAAAGTAAAAACGATAGACTAGGGAAGGTAATTATATCAGCACTTTAATATCCATGCTTTTCAACGTGGAAGTGAAAGGTATTAAATACTTGACATTGTGATTACTTCTTAAAAGTAAGCTGAAAATTTGAGATTAATAAATAAGACATACTTCTTCATATATAATCCTCAAACAGGAGGGATAAAAGGAGTATTATTTTTTTTATTTAATACCGAATCGTTAAGATAGAAAATAATGAAAACAGACTAAAAAAAAAAAAAAAAGAGCACACTGGACTTCCCTGGTGGCACAGTGGTAAGAATTTGCCTGCCAATGCAGGGGACAGGGATTCAATCCCTGGTCTGGGAAGATCCCACATGCTGCAGAGCAACTAAGCCCGTGTGCCACAACTACTGAGCCTGCGCTCTAGAGCCAGCAAGCAACAACTATTGAGCCTGCGTGACACAACTACTGAAGCCCATGCACCTAGAGCCCATACTCCACAACAAGAGAAACGACCACAAGGAGAAGCCCTTGCACCACAACAATGAGTAACCCCTGCTTGACACAACTAGAGAAATCTTGTGCAGCAACAAAGACCCAACGCAAACAAAAATAAATAAAATTAAATCTTTTGACTTCTGAGATGACTCACTCACATGGCTGTAGGTAAGAGGCCTCAGTTCCTTGCCACATGGATCTCTCCTTAGGGCTGCTTGAGTGTCCTCATGACATGGCATCTGGCTTATCCCAGGATGAGTGATCTAGCAGAAACCAAAGCAGAAGCTGCAATGTCTTTTACAACTTTGGAAGCTGCACTTTGTCATTTCTGCAATTTCTTATTAGTGAAACAGTCAGCCCTTTTCAAGTGCGAGGAGCCACACAGGTACATGAAGACTGGGAGATAATTAGGGGATAGTTGGGGCCATCTTGGAGGCTGAATACCAAAGTGGCTGACTAGCCAAAGACTGAATTTTGTTTTCTTCACTTATGGAGAGAAAATGGTTAGTGAATCTCATTGGTGGTCTTTGAGATGTACCAAAGCTACCTCTTGCTCTCACCCCCAGCCGTGTGGCTGACAGGGTCTTGGTGCTCTGGCCGGGTGTCAGGCCTGTGCCTCTGAGTTCGGAGAGCTGAGTTCAGGACATTGGTCTACCAGAGGCCTCCGGCACCTTGTAATATCAAACGGCGAAAGCCTCCCAGAGATATCCGTCTCAACGCTAAGACCCAGCTCCACTCAGAGACCAGCAAGATCCAGTGCTGGACATCCCATGCCAAACAACTAGCAAGACAGGAACGCAGGCCCACCCATTAGCAGAGAGGCTGCCTAAAATCATAATAAGGCCACAGACACCCCAAAACACAACACCGGATGCGGACCTGTCCACCAGAAAGACAAGATCCAGACACACCCACCAGAACACAGGCACCAGTCCCCTCCACCAGAAAGCCTACACAACCCACTGAACCAACCTTAGCCACTGGGGGCAGACACCAAAAACAACGGGAACTACGAATCTGAAGCCTTCGAAAAGGACACCCCAAACACAGTCCCCAAAGCCAAATGAGAAGACACAGAAACACACAGCAGATGAAGGAGCAAGGCAAAATCCCACCAGAACAAACAAATGTAGAGGAAATAGGCAGTCTACCGGAAAAAGAATTCAGAGTAATGATAGTAAAGATGATCCCAAATCTTGGAACTGGAATGGAGAATATACAAGAAACGTTTAACAAGGACCTAGAAGGACTAAAGAGCAAACAAACAATGATGAACAACACAACAAATGGAATTAAAAATTCTCTAGAAGGAAACAATAGCAGAATAACAGAGGCAGAAGAATGGATAAATGACCTGGAAGATAAAATAGTGGAAATAACTACTGCAGAGCAGAATAAAGAAAAAAGAATGAAAAGAATTGAGGAAAATCTGAGACACCTCTGGGACAACATTAAACACACCAATATTCTAATATAGGGGTCGCAGAAGTAGAAGAGAAAAAGAAAGAGACTGAGAAAATATTTGAAGAAATAATAGTTGAAAACTTCCCTAATATGGGAAAGGAAATCATTAATCAAGTCCAGGAAGGGCAGAGAGTCCCATGCAAGACACACCCAAGGAGAAACATGCCAAAACATATATTAATCAAACTATTCAAAATTAAATACAAATAAAAAATATTAAAAGCAGCAAGGGAAAAACAACAAATAACATACAAGGAAATCCCCATAAGGTTTACAGCTGATCTTTCAGCAGAAACTCTGCAAGCCGGAAGGGAATGGCAGGACATATTTAAAGTGATGAAAGGGGAAAAGCTACAACCAAGATTACTCGACCCAGCAAGGATCTCATTCAGATTTGACAGAGAAATTAAAACCTTTACAGACAAGCAAAAGCTAAGAGAATTCAGCACCACCAAACCAGCTTTACAACAAATGCTAAAGGAACTCCTCTAGGCAGGAAACACAAGAGAAGGAAAAGACCTACAATAACAAACCCAAAACAATTAAGAAAATGGTAATAAGAACATACATATCAATAATTACCTTAAATGTAAATGGATTAAATGCTCCAACCAAAAGACATAGACTGGCTGAATGGATCCAAAAACATGACCAGTAAATATGCGGTCTACAAGAGACCCACTTCAGACCTAGGGACACATACAGACTGGAAGATAGGGGATGGAATAACATATTCCATGCAAATGGAAATCAAAAGAAAGCTAGGGTACAATTCTCATATCAGACAAAAACAGACTTTAAAATACAGACTATTACAGGAGACAGAGAAGGACACTACATTGATCAAGGGATCAACCCAAGAAGAACTTATAACAATTGCACATATTTATGCACCCAACAAAGGAGCACCTCAATACATAAGGCAAATGCTAACAGCCATAAAAGGGGAATTCGACAGTAGCACAATCATAGTAGGGGACTTTAGCACTCCTCTTTCACCAATGAACAGATCATCCAAAATGAAAATAAATAAGGAAACACAAGCTTTAAATGATACATTAAACAAGATGGGCTTAATTGATATTTATAGGACATTCCATCCAAAAACAACAGAATACACTTTTTCTCAAGTGCTCGTGGAACATTCTCCAGGATAGATCATATCTTGGGTCACAAAAAAAGCCTTGGTAAATTTAAGAAAATTGAAATCGTATCAAGTATCTTTTCCAACCACAATGCTATCAGACTAGATATCAATTACAGGAAAAGATCTGTAAAAAATACAAACACATGGACGCTAAACAATACACTACTTAATAACCAAGACATCACTGAAGAAATCAAAGAGGAAATAAAGAAATACCTAGAAACAAATGACAATGAAGACCCAAAACCTATGGGATGCAGCAAAAGCAGTTCTAAGAGGGAGGTTTATAGCACTACAATCCTACCTCAAGAAACAAGAAACATCTCAAATAAACAAGCTAACCACACACCTAAAGCAATTAGAGAAAGAAAGAAAAAAAACCCCAAAGTCAGCAGAGGAAAGAAATCATAAAGATCAGATCAGAAATAAATGAAAAAGAAATGAAGGAAACAACAGCAAAGATCAAAAAAACTAAAAGCTGGTTCTCTGAGAAGATAAACAAAATTGATAAATCATTAGCCAGACTCATCAAGAAATAAAGGGAGAAGACTCAAATCAATAGAATTACAAATGAAAAAAGAGAAGTAAAACTGACACTGCAGAAATACAAAGGATCATGAGAGATTGCTGCAAGCAACTATATGCCAATAAAATGGACAACCTGGAAGAAATGGACAAATTTTTACAAAAGCACAAGCTTCCAAGACTGAAACAGGAAGAAATAGAAACTATAAACAAACCAATCCCAAGCACTGAAATTGAGACTGTGATTAAAAATCTTCCAACAAACAAAAGTCCAGGACCAGACGGCTTCACAGGCAAATTCTATCAAGCATTTAGAGAATAGTTAACACCTATCCTTCTCAAACTCTTCCAAAATATAGCAGAGGGAGGCTCTCCCAAACTTATTCTATGAGACCACCATCTCCCTGATATCAAAACCAGACAAAGATGTCACAAAGAAAGAAGACTACAGACCAATATCACTGATGAACATAGATGCAAAAATCCACAGCAAAATACTAGCAAACAGAATCCAAGAGCGCATTAAAAGGATCATACACCAAGATCAAGTGGGGTTTATCCCAGGGATGCAAGGATTCTTCAATACATGCAAATCAATGTGATACACCATATTAAAAAACTGAAGGATAGGGCTTGGCTGGTGGCGCAGTTGTTGAGAGTCTGCCTGCCGATGCAGGGGACACGGCTTTGTGCCCCGGTCCAGGAAGATCCCACGTGCTGCAGAGCGGCTGGGCCCATGAGCCATGGCCGCTGAGCCTGCACGTCCGGAGCCTGTGCTCCACAACGGGAGAGGCCACAACAGTGAGAGGCCCGCGTACCGCAAAAAACAAAACAAAACAAAACAAAACAACACTTACCAAGGTGGGTATAGAGGAAACATATCTCAACATAATAAAAGCTATTTATGACAAACCCACAGCCAATATAATACTCAATGTTCATAGACTGAAAGCCTTCCCCCTAAAATCTGGAACAAGACAAGGATGCCCACTCTCACCTCTTCTCTTCAACATAGTATTGGAAGTCCTAGCCACAACAATCAGACAAGAAAAAGAAATAAAATCTAACCACATTGGAAGGGAAGAGGTAAAGTTGTCATTATATGCAGATGACATGATAATATATATAAAGGAAACCCTAAAAGTTCCACACAAAAACTACTAGAACTGATAAACAAATTCAGCAAAGTAGCAGGATACAAGATTAACATACATAAATTGGTTGCATTTCTTGGTTTTTCTTTTCTTTTTCTAAATTTATTTTGGCTGCATTGGGTCCTCATTGCTGTGCACGGGCTTTCTCTAGTTGTGGCCAGTGGGGGCTAGTCTTCGTTGTGGTGCGCAGGCTTCTCATTGCAGTGGCTTCTCTTGTTGCAGAGCACGGGCTCTAGGCACGCGGGCTTAAGTAGTTGTGGCACACGGGCTCAGTAGTTGTGGCTCACGGGCTCTAGTGTGCAGGCTAAGTACTCGTGGCACACAGGTCTAGTTGCTCCACGGCATGTGAGATCTTCCTGCACCAGGGCTGAAACCCATGTCCCCTGTATTGTCAGGCAGATTCTCAACCATGGAGCCACCAGGGCAGTCCCTGGTTGCATTTCTTTACACTAACAATGAAATACCAGAAAGGAAATGTAAACAAGCAATCCTTTTAAAAATGGCATCAAAAAATTAAATACTCAGGAATAAACCTCACCAAGGAGGTGAAAGATTTATATGTTGAGAACTACAAAACATTAGTAAAGGAAACTGAAGATGATTCAGAGAAATGGAAAGACATCCCACGCTCTTGGATGGGAAGAATTAATACTGTTAAAATGGCTATACTACCCAAAGCAATCTACAGATTTAATGTGATCCCTATCAAATTGCCCATGACATTTTCCCCAGAACTAGAACAAATAATCCTAAAATGTATCTGGAACCATAAAAAGTCAGAACTGTCAACACAATCCTGAGGAAGAACAAAGCAGGAGGCATAACCCTCCTAAACTTCAGACAATACTACAAAGTTACAGTAATCAAAACCGCATGGTATTGGCACAGAAAGAGATACATGAATCCATGGAATGGAATAGAGAGCCCAGAAATAAACCCCCACACCTATGGTCGATTAACCTTCGACAAGGGAGGCAAGAATATACAATGGGGAAAAGATAGTCTCTTCAGCAAGTGATGTTTTGAAAGTTGGACAGCCGTATTCAAATCAGTGAAGTCAGAACATACCCTCACACCATACACAAAAATAAACTCAAAACGGCTTACATGCTTAAATATAAGATAGGACACCTTAAAACTCCTAGAAGAGAACATAAGCAAAACATTCTCTGACATAAATCATACCACAGTTTTCCTAGGTAGTTCTCCCTAGGCAGTACAAATACAGTAAGTCACCTACATACGAACCTTCAAGTTGCAAACTTTCAAAGATGCAAACGTCCATTCCCATGTCCAATCATGTAAGTTAGTTCACGTGTCTGGCATACATTGTCATGTGCGTGCATCCTCTATAAGTGGTTGTGCTTTTGTGTACTTTACAGTACTGTATAGAGTACAGTAGTACGGTACCTTTATTTCAAGCCCAAGATGTCTGGAAGCAACCGTAAAAGCAGCGGTGATGTAGCTGCTACTGTTAAGAAGGGCCAAGCGATAATAACGGAAACAAAAGTGAAAGTAATTGAGAGAGTGGAGCGAGGCAAAAAGATGTTAGACATCGCTCATTCTTATAACATGAATCATTCAATCATTGGCACGAATCTAAAGAACAAGGACAAGATCATGGAACATGTGAAACCTGCTGTGCTGACGATGTTGACAAAATATCGAAGAAGCATGGAAAAGTGATGGAGGAGAGGGAGAAACTTCTCAGTGTGCAGATGCAGGATCAACGTCAGTGCTGAGTCCTGCTCAGCTTAATGCTGATTCAAGAGAAAGCTAAAAGCCTTTATGAAGACTTGAAGAAGAAAAACGGCAAAGAATCAGAGGGCACATCTTTTAATGCCAGCCATGGCTGCTTTCATCGGTTCAAGGCTAGAGCCAACCTTCACAACGTAAAAGTAAGTGGAGAGGCAGCAAGTGCAGATAGGTTAGCTGTCCGGGAACTTCCGGAAACACTTTGAGAAATTATTGATAATGGTGTGTATTTACCCAACCAGGTTTTTAATGTGGATGAGACACAACTGTACTGGAAGAGGATGCCAGACCGAAGTTACACCAGTAAGGAGGAAAAGTTGATGCTGGGCTGTAAAGCAGCAAAGGATAGGCTAACTGTTGTTTGGTGGCAATGCTTCCGGTGAATTGAAGCTGAAGCCTCTCTTAGTTTATCATTCGGAGAACCCAAGAGCCCTTAAAAACATAGCCAAGGGCTCTCTTCCTGTTGCGTGGAAGCGTAACCCCATATCCTGGATGACACAGGCCACGTTCCAGGACTGGTTTTGCCACCACTTTATCCCAGATGTAGAGAAATATTGCTTGGAGAAGGACGTTCCAGCAAAACATTCTTTTGCTGCTCAACAATGCTGTGGGCCACCCCCCATCCATGGATGACTTTCAGCCCAACGTCAAAGTAGTGCATCTGTCACCGAATACTTTGTTGCTCATCCAACCTATGGACCAGGGAGTTAGAGCGACTTTCAAGAAGTATTATTTATGTCACACTTTTTGTCAGGCAGTAAAGGTAAGTGACAAATCAGGAACAACCTAGGGACAGCTTTGGAAGGACTATAACATCTACAAGACCATAAAAACATTGACTTTGCATGGTGTGAGCGTATGGTGGTCACCATGAATGGGGTTTGGAAGAACCTTTGCCCACAGTTTGTTCATGATTTTTGTGGATTTGAGAAAGTAGATCAGAAGTCCAAAGAGGTCTTGAGCAACGTAGTGACCCTCAGAGAGAAGCTGGAGCTAGATCTGCAAGAGGACAATTTCATTGAAGTCCTTGCTGTGCAACATGAGGACCTTACTGATGGAACTGGAGGCCAAGAGAAAGGACGAAGAGGGACAGGAGGAAGAAGAAGTAACTGAAGAACTGAAGAGATTCACGACACAGGAAATGGCAAGGGAATCTTCTTTATTTGAGGAAGCACTGTTAGTTTTTGAGGCACAGGACCCGAACCTAGAATGGTACCCAAAGGTGGCAGCAGCCATTCAGAATGAAATCCAGTGCTACCTTGTCATCTATGATGAGAAAAAAAGAGCTACTACCCAGACATCAATGGATCATTTTTTCAAGAGGGTAGATAGAATTAAATCCAGCAAGGAACCAGAACTTGTGTCATCAACGTCAGTTATGAGTGAAATGGCAGCTTTCCCTCTGTCTCCTACTGCTGATAATCCTTCACCTCTGCCTTCTCCCACCTCCTCTCCCTCCTCTAATCAGTAACTCTTCTCGCCTGTTCCCTCGATGCCAGCCCGAGTATCCCAGCTGTTGTACTGTATTACTGTACTTTCCAAGTTACTGTACTATAAGATTAAAAATGTTTTCTTTATTTTTGTGTTTGTTTTTTATGTGTTGTTTGTGTGAAGAGTATTATAAACCTATTACGGTACAATACCATATAGCCGACTGTGTAAGTTGGGTACCTAGGCTAACTTTGTTGGACTTACAAACAAGTTGAACTTACAAACGCACTCTTGGAACAGAACTTGCTCATATGTAGGGGACTTACTGTAAAAGCAAAAAAGAAACAGGAACTAATCAAACTTATAAGCTGTTGCACAGCAAAGGAAACCATAATCAAAATGAAAATACAACCTATGGACTGGGAGAAAATATTACCAAATGATGAGACTGACAAGGGCTTAATTTCCAAACTATACAAACAGCTCATACAACTCAATAACAAAATAACAAATAACTCAATGGAAAAATGGGTAGAAGACCTAAATAAACATTTCTCCAAAGAAGACATACAGATAGCCAATAGGCACATGAACAGATGCTCATCATCACTAATTATTAGAGAAATGCAAATCCAAATTACAATGAGGTATCACTTCACACTGATCAGAATGGCAATCATTAAAAAAATCTACAATTAACAAATGCTGGATGGGGTATAGAGAAAAGGGAACCCTTCTACACTGTTGGTGGCCATGTAAGTTGGTGCAGCCACTATGGAAAACAGTATGGAGGTTCCCCAAAAAAACTATAAAGAGAGTTGCCATATAATCTAGCAATCCCACTTGTGGACATATATCTAGACAAAACTATAATTCAAAAAGATACATAAAACCCTATGTTCATAGCAGCACTATTTATAATAGCCAAGACATGGAAACAACCTAAATGTTCATTGAAAAGTGAATGTATAAAGGTGTGGTATACGTATACAACAGATATTACTCAGACATTAAAAAGAATGAAATAATGCCATTTGCAGCAACATGGATGGACCTAGAGATAATGATACTAAGCGAAGTAAGTCAGAAAGAGAAAGACAAATACCATATAATATCACTTATATGTGGAATCGAAAACAGGACACAAATGAACATGTCAGCGAAACAGAAACAAACACACAGATATAGAAAACAGAGCTGTGGTTGCCAAGGAGAGAGTGATGGAAAGATTGGGAATTTTGGAATAGCAGAAGAAAGCTATTCTACATAGGATGGACAAACCACAAAGACCTATTGTATAGCAGAGGAAACTATATTCAATATCCTGTAATAAACCATAATGGAAAAGAATATATATATATATATATATATATATATATATATATATAAAGCTGAATCACTTTGCTGCACAGCAGAAATTAATACAACAATGTATAAAGGCTGCAGAGGGTGTGGAGAAAAGGGAACCCTCCTGCACTGTTGGTGGGAATGTAAACTGATACAGCCACTATGGAGAAAAGTATGGAGGTTCCTTAAAAGCTAAAAATAGAACTACCATATGACCGAGCAATCCCACTACTGGGCATATACCCGGAGAAAACCATAATTCAAAAAGATACATGTACCACAGTGTTCACGGTAGCACTATTTACCATAGCCAGGACATAGAAGCAACCTAAATGTCCATCGACAGATGAATATATAAAGAAGATGTGACCCATTATATACAATGGAGTATTACTCAGCCATAAAAAAGAACAAAATTGAGTTATTTGTAGTGAGGTGGTTGGACCTAGAGTCTGTCATACAGAGTGAAGTAAGTCAGAAAGAGAAAAACAAATACCGTACGCAAACACATATGTATGTGGAATCTAGAAAAATGGTACTGACGAACCTAGTGACAGGGCAGGAGTAAAGACACAGATGTAGAGAACGGCCTTAAGGACACAGGGCGGAAGGGGAGACAGGGACGTAGCGAGAGAGTAGCACTGACATATATACACTACCAAATGTAAAAGAGCTAGTGGTAAGCTGCCGCATAGCACAGGGAGATCAGCTCGGTGCTTTATGTCCCCCACAGGGGTGGGATAGGGTGTGTGGGAGGGAGTCTCAAGAGGGGGGGATATGGGGATATATGTGTACATATAGGTGATTCACTTTGTTGTAAAGCAGAAACTAATACAGTGTTATAGAGCAATTATACTCCAATAAACATGTATTTAAAAAACCCACAACATTGTAAATCAACTACACTAGAAAATATTTCTTAAGTGCAAAAGGTTTTTTGAATGTAAGTTTTATTGTGTGTGTGTACCACAGGTTCAATATATATGAATTATGTCAAATTGATTACGTTGTTTTTCAAAATAAAGAATTTTTGATATTCTACATCAGCTTCATAATATAAATGCAGAAAAATTATATTATTTTTTCCTAAAGTTCAGAAATAGCCATTTTGCTCATTCGGTATACTATAAACCACTAACTGTTAAAAAGGGATTCGTGACCTCTTCCTTCCAAAGAAATATTTCTGCACTCACACAGCTTTAATAGAATGTTCCACCATGAACTGACTTCCCACTTAGAGACATGAGATTTTCATCCTGAAATCTCTGTCTTGCAAAAATATCCAATTATCATCCTAGCAATACAGAAAAGAAATGCTTTTTTCCAGATCTCAAATTCCATACAACTGTATCAAGACATCATGTATGGTTTTTTTTAACACACACAGAATGTATTTTATTTTTCCAAGAGAAAAATCAACTGACACCAAGCATTGTAAATGGATGACCACAACAAAAGCAACAATGATTGCAATTACCAAACACGAAACACACTCATACTATGTCATAATATTGACATTCAGTCCAGGAATCCTCCACTGTAACAGCTCATTTACTTTGCAGTGAAAGACATCATGTATTTTTAAATTATCAGCACTCACCTGAGATCTTCAAAAATCAACAAAAACATAATTCTGTGTTCTCCTTCATTTATTCTGGTTCTAAGTGGTCATTTCTAAACGAAAGTATTTAAGTATGTTAACGTCATCTTATAACATCATATTTCAAATGACTACCGTCTCTCCAAAGATGAAATATGAGGAACTCATAATTAGGCTCTCCGAAGTATTACTCTCTGAATCTGCATTACCCTTCTGCTGAACTCCACACTGTTCATTATTCTCTGAGAATATTATTTTTCTTGTATGGCCATCACATGCTCTTTCATTTCATGAAGTTTTTTCCTACAATTTTATGCCTAGTTTATTTATGAGAATATGCATTATTTCAGATTGATACTTAGAGACACAAAGACTTCTCTATAATTCCCTGAGAGTTTCAAGAACTCCTTTTTAATACCTAGATTCTGAAGCTCTCCACAAAGCATTACTAAAATTGCATTTACATAAGTATCCACATATTAATCACACATTAGTGCACTTACAATTGTATTATGCTTTATTGCTAACTTTGGAGCATGAATGTAGCTGTCTTATTTACCACCCTCTTGGAAATCACTTTAATATTTGCACTTAGGGCTTGAAAGAGAATGGATAAATAAAAACCTGAAGAATGTGAAAATACAATTTTTATATTTCTCATAAAATTAGGTGATTATCTAACCTTTATCCAGAAAAAAAGAAGAGCCCAGATACTCTGCAGGCATGATACTCGAGAATGTGTGGTCTTCCAGCAGGAAAACATGCAGTAATCCATGTGGCAGAGTTTACCTGTGACCAGCTGGGGTTAGTCACCTATGCATTCCGTACATGCAACATATCAGGAGTGGAAAAAGCGAATTTGTCAGTTGTGGCAATAAGTATAATGAAGATTTGTAGCAGGTCATGCTCATATATTCAACACAGGTGCAATCAAAATTTTGCTCCATTCTGGTAGATCTAAGTCTGTATCTGTTACCTTGTCTTTAACTAGGAAATGTCAGAGCTGACTTACAAAAAAACTTTAAAAAGTGTTTTGTTTGTTTGTTTGTTTTAATTACAGTCACGGTGAGTAAGACATAGCTCAGAACAGCTAATGTGACTTAGTGATTCTCTCATCAGGAAATACAGTTTCTACTTCCCTGTTTATTCTCCACATCCTGTAGTAAGTTAAGTTTCAATGAAAGATAAATCTACAGGGTGAAAAAGAAAAGAAAACTTACATGTGTTGACAAGATCATTCTGACAGGTTTTACCACGTATGTCAGTGTTTCTGGCGATGGACACAAGCCAGAGCTCCCTACTCTGACATTGTCACTGATGTCATTCCCCTTGATCCTCAGTTTGAAAGTGGATAAAAATGTCTTCTTCTTTAAGAAATTAAATAAAGTATGCTTTCTAGACATGATCCTCTAATGATTTTCAGTCAGTGGTCATCAAGAGAGGAAAAGCACAGAATCTCATCCCCACAGAAGGGTGACATTCAGTCAGGTAAGAAAATTCTCCCCAAAATCAGAGCTTCATCTTTAACATGCAATCAGAGGCTTTCACAGGTTCTTCATCACTCTGCACTCAGCCCTACCATATGGGATTGGCTCTGAGAATCTCACATCAGACGACTGACACACATTTCATAGTACACTGATCTGGTACCAGATCCTGCCTCTCTTAGTGATCTCCCGCAGGGATATTGCAATATTCTAGGATATTTCCTGGAGCCCTCTACTCTATACAGGTACACTTCCAAGTAGAAACAGAAGCTTTGATTCTCGCTGGGACCCCTGCTCTGTCCAACCAACCTCTCTAGAAATATGATGTTCTAATCTCTCCTGATTAGAACATTTCAAGGTCTCTCTCTGTGCTAATTTAGTAAAGGTGAAAGAGAAACAAGAAAGAGCAAACTATGCAGTGAGCAATATATAAGATTCCTTTACTTAATGTATTTATCTGATATACCCAAATATTGAGAAATATAGATTCATTTCATAACGGTCAAGAAAAGAGGAGGAGGAACCTCCATGCCAACAGTATATATAAAATGGAATCAATATTGCATAAGCTCCAGCTTAAGCTTAGCTACGAGGTACTAACTCTTCTCATAAAGAAGCAATAGTTCTCCATCATCTGAAGCACACTGAGGACTCAGACAGCTGGACACTGAGGGTGTAGTCTCCTCACTCGAATTCTGTACCTGACTCACAGAGCAATGAAATATTCCCAAAGAATTATTAAGGATGAGGTGGGGAGCCGAAATAAAAAAGATGAATCCACAGTCTGCCCTACCATCTGTTCTGCTGGATATTACCACCATCTTGGTCCAATATGACCTTCCCACTTTTCTCTGGGCCTCCCTACTGTCCACCTCCATCCTCTCATTATATCCTGCCTACACTTGGAAACGACTCTAGTTTTCCCACTTATCTTTATCAACAAGTAATCCAAAGAGCAACTGTGTATATCGCTCCTTAGAAACCTCAGGTCTGACTCAGTACTACATGACCTTCGAAGTCCAACGCTTTCCTAATTCCCTTTATTATTTTTTTTCTAATTTCCATGTACTTACACTCTCAGGACCTCCACTCTTCTCAGGTTCCTTCGTCTTCCCTGCAAAATCTGTCAACCTAGACATAGACTTAAGTACCACCCTCTAATTATCTCCTAGGGAATCCAGTTTTTAAAAAAGCCTCAGCAAGCCTTATGGACTTTATTAAAGACTCTTTAAGATAACCCATGGGAGATAGCAGTACACCCACAGGTATCTATTTAATACACCCTCAGAGTAATTTTTTTTCTTTTTTATAAAGTCTCTTCTGTCCAATGAAGACTCTCAGCTCTTCTTCTTCAACATATGCAGTGTCTCACCCTTCTGATTACTCTCTGCTCTATCCCAGGGCCACTCCCTTTCCTGATATTACATTCTTTCCCAATTTTGTATGTTAGTAAAATCAAATAACATAAAATATAACATGTTAATTATTATAAAGTGCACCGTTCAGTGATATTAAATACATTCATATTATTGGGCGATGAACATCACCATTTATCTTTCTAATTTTTTTCTACGTTTTAAAACTGTAACTCTATATCCTTTACAAATAACTTTCCTTTCTGCTCCATAACCACCTGAAAAGCATCATTACCCTCCCAATTTCTATGGTTTTGACTACACTAAGTACCCCATATAATTGAAATAAGTAGTTGTATTGTTATGACTCACTAAAAGTCAGAAAAATGGCATTTTGGTAGCTAAATTTCCTCAAGAGTCATCCATGCTGTAGCATATTCCTAGATCTTTTCCTTCTTAACACTGAATAATATTGTCTTATATGGGTATACCACACATTCCTTATCCAGGAACTAGTGGATGAACACTTAGGTTGCTTTCATATTTTAGCTACTGTGATTATTACTGCTCTAAACACTGGAGTACAAATACTTCTTTAAGACCCTGATTTCAATTCCTTTGGGTATACCTCATAGTAAAATTCCTGGATCATGTAGTAATTCTATTTGTCAATATCTGAAACATTGCCATACTCTTTTGCAAAGCAGCTGTATCATTCTACATTCCCACTGACATAGCACAATGCTTCCAACTCCCTCACATCCTCACCAATACTTGTTTTCTGCTTGTGTATGTGTGTGTGCGCTTGTGGGTGTATGCATGCACACAAATATATAAACATGCATTTAGTGATATGGACCATCTATTCAAGTGCTCAGTCATTTGTACATCTTTTTGAAGAACCATCTATTCAAGTCTTTTATCCATGTTTGAATCAGGGTGTTTGCTTTTTGTTGAGTTGTAGGAGTTCTCTGTATATTCTGAATAGAAATCGCTTGTCAGATAGATGGCTTTCAAATATTTTCTCCCATCTTGTGGCTTGCCATTTTATTCTGTTTACATTTCTTTGATACACATTTTTTTAAATTATGTACTGCAAATTGTTTATTTTTTTGTTAGCTGTACCTTTGTTGTTCCTTCGTTTCATATTGAGGAAAACACTGCCAAATCCAATGTCATGAAGCTCTTGTCCTGTGTCTTCTTCTAAGACTTTTTATTTTATTAGGTCTTATATTTAGTTTCTTGATACGTTTTCATTAATTTTTGCATATGATGTTAGGTAAGGGTCCATCTTCCTTCTTTTGCATGTTGACAACAATACTTCTCAGCACCATTTGTTGAAAATACTATCCGTTCTACTTTGAAAAGTCTTGGCCACTTGTCAAAAATCATTTGGCCATATATCAGGGTTTATTTCTGGGTGTTCTATTCTATTCTATTGGTCTTGAATAAGAGAGAAAATAGTATAACGTATCCAGGTTGATGAACAACATAAAGAGAAGACCAGGACTGAGAACTAGGAGGGAAATATAAAACAGCAGGGAGTAATAGACAGTGTGAGAGAAGATCTTGTACTTGCAAGTTCATGGAAATATGATCATGTTAAACCACTAAACGCCTGACTTTGAACAATACGGTAAATGTGCTAGCAAGAAACATAACACTTACCCATCTCTGGGAAATATAGTATGGGCATAAAGATAAACTACACACAAATACATTAAAAAGGGAAGGGTTTTCATGGTGTGAGAATATTGTGGGATTTGAAATACAATTTACTTCTTTTCTACCATTCTCTCTAAAATTTATCAAAGTGTATATACAAGCAATTCCAATTCTGGTAATGTGCTTGACAGGTTTATACATGAACTTCAGCAGACCAGTAAATGTACATTCAGAGTAGGACTGTTCCCTAATCCAAAAAACAACACACAAAAACTGGAAAGACTAGAGTTCACTTGGTCAACACACGTACAGATGCAGTGATGGTGAACGGTCCAAAAACAGAAGGTGAGCATGGGTGCAAGAGGTTAATCCCCAGGGTGGGGTGGGGTGCAGAGTTTGAGGGTAACACAGGTAGAAAAGACTTTTGTCCTATCCTTGATTTTTGAGGTATTGAAATTCACAGGTCACTACCTTCATTTCAAAATGAATGAATGCACTATTCAATTTTTTAAAACAGGAGAAGTAAACATGAGTGATAATAAATTTCAAACTGTCGCTAATCAAATAAAATACTAAGAAAAATTAAATGATATGATCTAAGAATGAAGTGGAGAGATTGTCCAAGATGGTAGCATTCAAAGACCCAGAGCTTGATGCCTCTCATGGGCACACAAAAGTCACAACAGCAATGGATGCAAAAGGCCGGGACCTACCATAAAAGATGTTTTAGAGCTCAAGATATAAGGAAGGCACCTCGGCAAGACAGGAAGGAAGGGCAAAATCTCAATAGAGTCAAGACCCATACCACCAGGTGGGTGGCCCACAAATGGGAGAATAATTACAATTTCTGAGGTGCTCCCAGGTAGCAAGGGGTATGAACCCAACATCAGGCTCCCAAGCCCAGGGATCCTGGGCTGGAAAGAAGAGTTCTAGAAAGTTGGGCTTTGAAGACCAGTAGTGCTTATTTTCCAGAGAGACAGAGGGTTGTGGGAAATAGAGATTCCACACTTAAAAGATGCTCACAGGGCTTCCCTGGTGGCGCAGTGGTTGAGAGTCTGCCTGCCGATGCAGGGGACACAGGTTCGTGCCCCGGTCCGGGAGGATCCCACATGCCACGGGGCGGCTGGGCCCGTGAGCCACGGCCGCTGAGCCTGCACGTCCGGAGCCTGTGCTCTGCAACATGAGAGGTGCGCATACTGCAAAAAAAAAAGAAAAAATGCTTACAAAATCCCACATGACCCAAGAATCGGAACAGAAGCAGTCATTTGAAAGGATCCTGGGTCACACCTACCTCCTGATCTTGGAGACTCTCCCAGAGAGGCAAGAGGCAACTACAGCACAACCTCAGGGACATAGACACTGGCAGCAGCCACTTGGGGGAGCTCCTTCTACCTCGTGGCCACTGGTACCAGCAAGCATAATTTCAGAATCCTCCCTCTATCTTTTTAGACTCAGGACCTAGCCCTACCCATTTCCACAAGACTATAGACACAAGTACTAGGATGCTGCAGGCCAAGCAACTAATTGAGCATGGGCATAGCCCCACCCACCAGCAAACAGCCTGCCTTCAGACCCTCTCAATGCACAGCTGCCCCTGGACATGGGCCCAGCCACCGAAAGCCCCAGGACCAGCCTCCACACGTCAGTGGACAGGCACCAGCCCCAGAGTCCCTGGCCCCTCTGACAAGTGAGCCTGCTCTGGCCTTGGAATCAGCCTCACCGTCAGCAGGTGATTACTGCACAGGGACTGGATGGAGCTTGGACCTACCCAACAGCAAACCTGCTCTAGCAGTGGGATCAGCCTCATACACCAACAGGCACACAGCAGCTCCAGGAATACCACAGCCCAGCAGCCTGTGTGACCAGAACACTCACTTGCAGGCCAGAAGCAGCCATGGACTCAGCTGGGTCCTGCCCCTGCCCAGCAGAATGCCAACACAAGATTAGGGATACCCCAGACCCTGCAGATAGCTGTGCCAGGAACGGTGATCCAACACCAACTCTGCGACTCCTGGGCCCTGCAGCCAAAACTCAGGACCTGTGTCTTCCTCCCAGTGGCCAGCATAGCCCCAGGACCAGCGACTGGGCACTAGCCCTGATATCACCTGGACTGCAATTCTACCCATAAGTGAACCAGCACTAGATCTGGTGTCCCCCAGAGTTGTGCAGCCAGCTGCCTTATGATGTAGCCTCACCAAGCAGCACAGACAGCCTCCGTACAAGGCAGAGTCTGGCAAACAAGCACTCTGGGGGCAGCCAAGCCTACCAGACCACCCACAGTAGTCAACCCTCCACAACAGAAGAGCCCAAGCAGCCCACATAGGGGGTACACCTAGAACACATAGCTCTGGTGACCAGGGGACAGTGGGCTGCTGGGACACATAGGACCTCTCCTACAAAAGGCCACTTCTGCAAGGTCAGGAAGTGTAATGAACCTACTACATACATAGCAATAAAAACAGCAAGTTAAGAAAAACGAGGTGACACAGAAACACGATCCAAATGAAGGAACAAGGTAAGAACTCAGAAGAAGATCTAAGTGAAGTGGAGATAGCCCATCTCCTCAACAAAGAGTTCAAGGTAATGACTATAAAGTTGATCAAAGGACTCAGGAGAAGAATGGACGACCAGAGCAAGAAGTGAGAATTTTTTTCGAAAAAGAGTTAGACCATTAAAGAACAACGAAACAGAGATGAGGAATACAATAACTGAAATGAAAAATACACAGAAGAAAACTACTGTAGACTAAACGATACAGAGGAATGAATCAGAAACCTGAAGGACAGAGTACAGGCAATCACTGAAGATGAACGGTAAAACAATAGATTAAAATGAAATGAGGAAAGTTGAACAGACTTGTGAAACAACATCAAGTGTACTAATATTTGCCTTATACTGGTCCCAGAAGCAAAAAGCAAAGAGAAAGCAGTGTAGAACATACCTGAAGACATAAGAGCTGAAAACTTCCATAACCTGGGAAGGAAAACAGACATCCAAGTCCAGTAAACACAGTAAGGCCAAAACAGGATCAATCCAAAGAGGACCACGTCAAGACTCATTGTAATTAAAATGGCAAAGAAATAAAGATAAAAGACACTATTAAAAGGAGCAAAGGAAAAGCAACAAGTTACAAACGTGGGAACTTGCATAAAGTTATCAGCTGACTTTTCAGGATAACCTCTGCATGCCAGAAGGGAGTGGCATGGTATATTTAAAGTCATGAAAGGGAAAAACCTATAACCAAAAATACTCTACCCAGCAAGGCTCTCCTTCACATTTGATGGTGAGATCTAAAGTTTTACAGAGAAGCAAAACTAAAAGAGCTCAGCATCGCCAAACCAGCTTTATGAGAAATCTTAAAGGGGCTTTTCTCAGTGAAAAAGAAAAGGCCACGACTGAAACATAAAAATTAGGAAAGGAAACTTACTAAAGGAAAAACCTCGTTGGATAAGGCAAATATTCAACAAAGGCAGGAAATCAACCATGTACACAGCTAATAGGAAGCATGAAAGAAAACAATAATAAAATCATCTATATTCACAATAAGAAGTTAAGGGACACACAAAACAAGTAGATGTAAAATATAAGGTCAAATTCAGTAACTGTGGGGGAGCAGACTAACAATGCAGGGTTGTTAGTATCCATGTGAAATTAAGAGCTCAGCAACTTAAATAATCACACACACACACACACACACACACACACACACACACACAACTGAAAGAAATCCAAACATAATATTAAAGATAGTCCTCACATCACAGATGAAGGGAATAAAAGGGGAAGAAAGGAACACTGAAGAAATTAAAGAGGGATTCTAAAAATACCCAAGACAAATGAAAATGAACACACAATGATCCAAAATCTATGGGACACAGCCAACGCAGTTCACAGGGGGAAGTTATAGTGATACAAGCTTATTCTTAGGAAACAAGAAAAATATCAAATAAACAACCTAACATTACACCTGAAGGAATTAGAAAAAGAAGAAAAAACAAAACTCAAAGCTGTCAGAAAGAAAAAAATTAAGAAAACAATACCATATGCAATCTCACCAAAAAGAATAAGATACCTAGGAACAAACACACCTAAGCAGGTAAAAGACATGTACTCAGAAATCTATCAGCCATTGGTGAAAGAAGTTGAAGGCAACAGAAAAAGATGGGGAAATATAACAGGTGCATGGACTGGAAGAATTAATACTGTTAAAATAACCACACTACCAAAGACAATGTACAGATTTAATGCAATCCCTATCAGAATACCAAAACATTTTCACAGAACTTGAAAAAGTAAATTTAAAATTTGTATAGAAACACAAAGACCCCAAATAGCCAAACAGTCTTGAGAAAGAACAGAGCTGGAGGCATCACGCACCTTGACTTCAGATTATACTGCAAAGGGACAGTCATCAAAGAGAATCGGACCGGAGCAAAAACAGACACAAAGATCACTGGAATAGAATAGAGATCCCAGAAATAAGCCCACACACTTATATTTAATTGATTTATGACAAAACAGGCAATATGGAGAAAAAACTGTCTCTTCAAGAAGTGGTACTGGAAAAACTGGTCAGCTACATGGAAAAGAATAAAATTAGAGTATTTTAGCGCACCATATATAAAATAAATGCAAAACTGAGTAAAGACCTAAAGGTAGGGCCATAAAACCCCTAGAGGAAAATACAGAACATTCTGCAACATAAATGATAGCAACAGTTTTGGGTTCGGTCTACTAAGGCAAATGAAACAAAAGCAAAAATAAACAAATGGGACTTCACTAAACTTAAAAGATTTTGCACAGCAAAGGAAACCAGAGACAAAATGAAAAGACAACCTGCTGAAGGAGAGGCAATATTTGCACATGGTAAGAGGTTAACACCAAAAAGATGACCAAGCAAGGGTTCATATCTAAACTACAGAAACGGCACATACAACTCAATATCAGAACAACACCCAAAATCTTTTTTTAAAAAAATGAGAAGACCTAAATAGACATTTTTCCAAGGAAAAAATACAGATAGACAGCCAGAACTCACAAAGATGCTAAACATAGCTAATCGGCAATAAAATGCAAATCAAAACAATGAGATATATCACCTCAGTCTTGTCAGAATGGCTGTCATCAAAAAGGTCACAAATAACAAAGGTTAGTGAGGATGTGGAGAAAGGGAAACTCTTGTACACTCTTGATGTGAATGTGAAGTAGTGCAGCTACTGTGGAAAGCAGAATGGAGGTTCCACAGAAAACTAAAAAGAGAACTACCATAATACCCAGCAATTTCACTCTTGGGTATATCAGAAGAAAACAAAAACACTATTTTAAAAAAATAACTGCACACCAATGTTCATAACAGTGTCATTTGCCATAGCCAAGATACGGAGTCAAACTAAGTGTTCATCAATAGGTTAGGGGATAAAAAAGATTTTTTATGATGACTTCAGCAAAAAATGAAATTTTGCCATTTGCAAGAACATGGATGGACTTGGAGGGTATTATGCTTAGTAAAATAAGCCACAGAGAAAACAAGCCTGGTAGGTTATCACTTACACGTGGCATCTAAAAAATTGAATACAACAACAACAACAACAAAACAGACTCCCGGATTAAAGAACAGACTAGTAGTTACCAGCAGGCAGAGACAGGGTGGAGGAGCAAAATAGTGGTAGGAGATTCTGAGGAATAATCCACTATGTATAAAATCAATAATCTACAGTGACGTACTGTATAGCATGGGGAATAGAGCCACTCTTTTATAATAAGCGTAAATGGAGAACAACCTAAACATATATGAATCACTATGTTGTACCTCTGAAACTAATATAATAATGCAAATTAACTATAGATCAATAAAATATAAAGTAAGAAACAATAAAGGGGAGACACAGATTATTAGATAGAAATCAATTAAATAAACACAAGTTTTGGAAATCAAGGAATTAAAAAACAACGCGTAAGACTCAACATTGGCATTTAAACTGTACGATCTATTCATTTAAAAGAAATCATTTAAGTGGTGAAAAATGGTACCCATTCTCACAATTTTGTATATCTAGGATAAATTATCATCTACAAAAATGTTACAAATATTCACTCAAAAAGAAAGAGAAAATTTGGATTAACCCATTTTAGTATACAAATTTAATATCAAAGTCTCTATGTAACATGGATTTGAATAAGTTCCGTTAGCCACTTCTAGTTTCTTCGTGATGTAAAATCTTTTAAAGCATAAAAATCAGCCTTTCTACGTTATTCCATTAGACATACATAGAAGTTAAAAGAAACGAGAAGACAGAACAATCAACCAGGAAGGTGAATTTACTGAGAAACAGTCATTCGTTCTCCCTCCTCCTTTTCTTTTCCTCCTTTTCCAGGTCTCTTTCGGTTCCAATCAAGAGAAGTCTTGAGAATTCTGAGAATATTTCTTTGAGGGCTTCAAATCACCATACCTACATCCTCTGCCACAACTACACACACGGGAACAAAAATAAACCTCTGCTATCTACTCATGTAGGAGGGATGCATGCAAAATAAAATCCTACATGGAGACCAACAGGTGAGTTTTCTACCTGTTCTTTATAATGTCCTTCCATTACAGTAAATCCCACACATTACGAGGCAGAAGGGGTTATGTGAGCTCTTCCTTGAAGTCAAAAACTTGCATTCATTTCAAGTACCTGGTGATCATAGGGTACAGCCAGGGAAGGTGCCATCCCCCTTGGGGGGAGGGTCGGTGAATGGGCTCCCGCAACCATGCACCTCCTGATGTACAGATTCTGGAGAAACAAAGGGCGGTCACACCGCAGTCAGCCTGTCAGGCTGTCGGGCCACTGGGCAACCCCACCAACCTCGAAGTGCCCCACCAGTTGCTGAAAGCAAAACTCTGTCCCCCCTGTGAAGCCAGGCAATCTGGGCCAGAGAGTCAGAGGAGACCGGTAATCGACTCCTCCTCTCTGCTCACCTCCTTGGGGTTACAGCAACCCCATCTCCAAACCCAACTCTGATCCTGGAGTGCCAAAGTGGGAGTGCATGTGGGCTCTGCCGGTGCTTCAGCACCCTCTGGGAAGCCCCCTAGTTTGAATATGATTTGAGTTTGATCCTGTGAAACCATCAGAACTTCGCACCAGACATAAATGAGGAGATTCTGGCCTTTATTAGTATGCATGGTGAACACGATTGTCCTGGCTGTACTTGCCAACCCTCCTATTTTACCCGCCTACTTTTATCCACCCTCCTCCCTGTGAGTACCTTTGACCAACCCTGAGCTCAGACTCCTGACCTATTACAGTGACTTTGTCAGTCTTTCTTTAAAATGGACAGGTAGGGCTTTCCTGGGGGCGCAGTGGTTGAGAGTCCGCCTGCAACGTGGGGGACACGGGTTCGTGCCCCGGTCCGAGAGGATCCTACATGCCGCGGAGCAGCTAGGCCCGTGAGCCATGGCCGCTGAGCCTGGGCTCCGCAACGGGAGAGACCACAACAGTGAGAGGCCCGCGTACGGCAAAAAAACAAACAAACAAACAAAAAAAAACACAACAGGTAATAAAATGAATTTCACCTAGAAGCAGCAGCTCAGTAAGGGAAATAAAATCATCAGAAGTTATCTAATCACAGCCACAGCCATCCAGGGCTCTGTCTCATCTGCTGGGGCACAAGAATGGGACCTTCCTAAACTTGAAGGGCATCCAATCAAATAAGTAAAGGTGTCGCTCACCTCTGGCTCTTGGAGGCATTACTAGGCAGTCTACCCAGTGTATACTAACTGCAAAACACTGTCATGGTTTTGAGACACGTGTGTTCCAGGAAAGCTTTTTGGGGTGCATGCGGAAGGTTTCTTTGCTACATCAAGCAAAAAATAAATCACCAAGCTCTTTGAGCACAGGGGTTCTTAAGAGGGAAATAGAAGGAAGGAATGGGCTGAAAAGACCATCTCCTCTGAAGTGAAGGTCATTTTCCCAAAAGAGTAGGATTTAGTCTCAGTTTAAGGAGAACACTTTTAAATAGCTGGGACAGCTCCAAACTGCAGTTTAGGGAACGAGTGCTTCAAAAGAACAGTGCTTTAAAAGTCCTGGCAAGGCAGCAAGAGGATGAAGAGTTGGTTTTGCATAGTTTTGAACACAGGAGTAAAGAAACAAAGATATCTCTGATTAAAAGGCCCTGATATCCTATGGCACCAATGGGTCAGTTGCAGGGGCCAGGGGGTGTGGGGGGCGATATTTCTCTCTCAACGTCTCCCAGGGCAGCCACCCCTCCCGACCCCACCCCCCTACTCCCCTCACCCTTCCTCCCTCCACTGTTGGGTCCCCAGGGACACCACTTCTTAAGCTGGAGCGCTCAGGCACCATCTCTGCAGTCTGGATTCTTCCTGGAACCTGGCAAGTTCTGGGACAGGAAGCCAGGTCTGCAAGGCCGCTGGGGTGCAGTCGGACCTGGAGGCCTGGAGGGGAACTGGAGCCCTGAAGCCCCCCCACGTCCTTGAAGCCGAAGGAGGAACACATCCTCCTAACAGTACTTCTCAGGGGTCAGCGTGCTTCCCACCCGCTGAGTATGGTGATCCATACTCACTTGAGGCAGCAAGGACTGCCTCTAACTGGGCCCCTCGATTCCGCCTTAAGGGTCCTCGCACATATGTGAGAGCACAGGCCCCGGATCTCTTTAGTCAGCTGAGGCCAGTGCTGCCGGAGTCCCTCCAGTCCCATCCCCCAGCCCCTCCCTCTGGGACTGTATCTAATGGAAGAAAGAGCACAGAGGAATTGACTGAATCGAGGGACCTGGGAGCCTGGCTATGAGTTTGAAGACCGAGAACCTAAGGCGCAATTACATATTATTGGAAACTCTTGTGGGGTGTGTGGGGGGAGGTTAGGAGGCTGAGAGGATGAGTCGACCTGGTGAGTCCAGCCCCAGGACACCACACAGCCCCGCACCCCCTTCCCTGCCATCAGACAAGGGACTCTGCACTTCCCCCTCCCTGATTCTCCTCCAGAAGAGCAGGCGGCCCCCCTCTGAGGGCAGTGGCAAGACAACGGACCAAGTCCCCCCTGCACTAAGGCGCTACTGGAAGCTCTTCCTGAACAGCAGTGCTGGCTTGGAGCGAACCCGTGCACCGCCAATGTTGGTCTCGTCCTGCAGCCAAGGGACGCAGGGTTTAAGTCAGCTGCCCTGGCTTTGAATCAGTCAGCCCCCCCTTTAAGTCAGGTGACCTGACTAAATCACTGTGTGCCCCTCAAGCCTGCAACTTCAAAAGTTGGGAACTTCACTTTGATCCCAGCACCTCACATAGCTGAATGCACACTGTAGTCACCCCCCGAGCCTGGCTTAGAGGCAGGATATAAAGTAAGGGGATGGGCGTGCACTCATAGTGATGAGGGTGTACTTCATGCACCAGAAGGGTCTAGGTACTCTGGGGTACAGCGAGCAGTGCACGATACAGCAGCTCCCTGGCAAAGCTGGTGATGCACAGGGAGAGCAGGCACACCCATGCATGCAGAGGTTCCAGGGCGGGAGCTGGGGCACAGCCAGCCGGGAGGGTGCGAAAGCGGAGGATCTGAGCCTTCTTGAGAAAGGCAGACACAGAGGATGGATGAGAAACAAAGACCAGATGAAATATGGATTTGAAAAACACGCGCTGCTCTTGAAATTGGGGTGGGGGGCACCCCAGATTTGAGTCTTCTTACTCCCCAGTACCTAGTGCTTTGGCATTTGCCCAATCACTTATAAGATTTACTGATAATATCTAACCCATAGAATACTGCATTTGTAGTGGTATTGCGTGTTAATGTTTCTATAGTGGAATAATCTTTTCTACAAGAAAAATGTACACTATCTGAAATAAATTAAAACCCCTCTTTATAAAGTACTATATGGGACTTCCCTGGTGGCGCAGTGGTTAAGAATATGCCTGCCAACGCAGGGGACATGGGTTCGAGCCCTGGGCAGGGAAGATCCCACATGCCGCGGAGCAGCTATGCCCAAGCGCCACAACTACTGAGCCTGCAGGCCACAACTACTGAAGCCCACGTGCCTAGAGCCGGTGCTCCACAACAAGCGCAGCAAGAGAAGCCACTGCAATGGGAAGCCCGCGCACCGCAACAAAGAGCAGCCCCCGCTCGCCACAACTAGAGAAAGCCCGCACGTAGCAACGAAGACCCAACACAGCCAAAAATTAATTCATTTTTTTAAAAAAGTACTATATCCTTCTGTACAACTTCTCTGGGAAGAACAGAGAGATAACGTGGGAGAGTGAGAAAGACCAATATTTAGTGCACGTCTCTCATGCAGGTGCTCTGCTGGCTCAGATACATTTATCCTCACTTTACAAAGGAGGAAATAAGCTCAGGAAGGTTTAGTAACTTTCCCAAAGCCAAACAGCTATTGAGTGGCAGAACCAAGATCTGAACCAAGTCTGTTACCTTCAAAGCCTAAGTCCTCATCACAACAAAACTCAATTAATATTTACATTTAGCGAATTACTTTGCAACCTGGGGAGTTCTTGGCACAATCCTGAATAAGAGTGAGAAAGAAAGAAATAGCACTGTTCCTACAGTCAACCAAAATTTTTGGAGCAGCTGCTAGATGCCTGGCCCTTTTTGGGGTTCAGCAGTGATCACGACAGGAAGAGTCCTGCTTTCATGAACCATGTAGTGGGGAGGAGAGACGGGTGCAACTTGGGTGAGGGATTTCACCTTGCTGGGCCTCTGTTTTCTCATCTGGAAAATGGGATGGGTGTTCCTCGTTTTCTGGGATTGTCCAGCCCTCACATTCTCTGATTCCATAAGAAGCATTTGTTTTCCTGTTTCTTTAAAATTCATTCAGGCCGTGAGCCGTGATGAACGTTGTTAGCTGCTCCCCAAGTCACTCTATTCCCACCCTTTTTCTGTGATCAGGTCTTTCCCGAAACATGACTCACAATCAGTCAAGTCACAGAACCTAAGGGACACCCAGCAGAAAAATTCCAACCCTTGCTTCCCAGGAGCTCTGCGGTCTACCTGCCAGGTAAACTTAACTCACCTGGCACAAGGTGGCCATCCCTGGTTTCCCATCAACATGATCTCAGGCACAAACCTCCTTGTTTTTCCATTTTGTCTTTAAGTTCCTTGTTGAAACAACTGTACAAATATGACAAAGATAGAAAATCAGGCATCTTCTGCCCCCAGTGCCTACTAATAAATGATTTTCTGCCACTTAAATGATAAAGATAGAACATTTCAACATTCTGCTGCCCTTATTATTTGTCATTTTTGTTGATATTTCTATTGAATACATCTTTCAATATTTTAACAATGGAACGTTTATTTAGGTTGTTCCAGACCCAGCCTTTAGTGGTAAAGGTTTTGTTGTTATATCTCTATTAAGTTTCCTTTAAAAATCATTATCCTAGTTAAATGGATTAAGTCAATTTTATAGGCATTTATATTATGATACTGATGAAATTAGTACATAGAGGGCAGTAGTACAAGTTGATTGGATTTGAGAACCTCTATTAGCACAGTTAAGTATAAATATTATCTATATGTAAACCAAAGTACAGGCTGAGTGAGATTCTCGGACACTTTTTCACTGTCTGCCCCTCAAGCCTGTGAGAAATGGAATATTTCTTGCCATCTCAGTAAACAAAGGATGTCACAGTCATCAGCACTTGCAGCCCTCCAGTGTGAGCCGCGGGCCCTGAGGAGCTCAGGATATGCAAATACAGAATGCAGGCCCCAGAGAGCTGAGGTGCATATCAAAGGAAGGATTTCAGTGAGCCCAGACTCTGGCATCTTCGCATACAAAGAAAAGCGCTACATTCCTCACGTCGGGAGAGCTGGTTTTCCTTAGTTAACAATCACCTTTTGATGTTCCCCATTACCTGCGCCAGTCCCCTGACCTGTACCCTCCCCCCCCCCCCCCCCCCGCCCCGTGCTTTAGCTCAGGGAGGAAGGAGCGCAGAGGGACTCGGCTGAATAAGGGGCCTGCGAGTCTCGAGAGAAGTTTTCAGCCGCTTTCCCCGCAGTCAGGAGGAGGGGCGCTGACGCTGCAGCCGGACCCTGCGCCTCCCTTGCCCCGTTTCCCCTCAGGACGCTCAGGCCGAACCCCTCCCCACGCCCCCCAGGCCCTGCGAGCCAGGCCGAGGGCAGGGGTGAGAGGAGGGACCCAAGTTCCCCGGGACCAGACGCTGGGGGCCGCTCTTTCTACACAGCAGCGGCGGGTGGCAGCGAACGCCTGCCCCTCAGAAGCTGGTCTTGCGCTGCCGCCCGGGAACCGGACCAGGCGGAGGGTCGGCGCCTACTTACCCGGCCCGCCGTCCGCACGACTGTCGCGGCTTCGGCCGCCCGGGCCCCTCCAGAGCCGGCAGCCTCAGTGAGGCCGCCCTCCCCTCGGGCTCCGGGGCAGGTCCGTGACGGCGGAGGGAAGAGACCCCGAGCCGGGAGTTCCAGCTCTGCGGAAACGCGGGCTCCATTCTGGGCGCAGGGGGTGGAACCGCTCTGCCCAGAGGCCTTCCGGGTGGGTGGGGGGCGCCGGGGGAGGGAGCCGCCGGGAGCGCAGGGCCCCAACAGGGGTCCTGGAGGGGCGGCCCGGCCTGGGGGGCCCCGCCCACTGTGACCGCAGTCCAGGCCTTTTTCCTGGAATCCTACACAAAAATGTTAGAAAGATACACGGTCTATAGTAAATATTAACAAATGATTGTTGCTGCTGTGCTTACTATCCTAATAAAGGTGTAAAATCCATAAAACACTTTAAGTTCAAAATTAAATATGAATTTTTACCTTTCTAATTATGTCTCTGCTATTCACAATTGTCGTTAATGAATCAGAGACTGTGGCATCACTAGTTAAAAATGAGCTTGTTAAAAAAATAGAACTCAGGCCCACCGGACCTACTGAATCACAATCTGCACGTCTACAATCTCCCCAGTGTCCTTGTGTACCCATGAATAGCTGAAAGGCTCATTTCTACCTCGACATGTCTTTTCTGTCTGAGAAATACACACATCTTATCCAATTTGATATAAATAAAACACTCAAAAATGCATATGCCTGTGTTAAAACCATCATTTTATCATTTCTTTCCAGATAAGTATAGTCTCTATATCGGTTTTGTGGATCACATGCCACACTCTTTTCTTGTAGTTAGAAATAAGGTAGAGAAAGTTCCTTTGTAAAATATATCTATATATCTATATATCTATCTATATCTATCTATCTATATCTATATCTATATATAGATATAGATATACATATATATATATATTAGTGGATAATTGAAGACACTCTTCTAAATTAAAACCAGTTCTCTGGTTCTCCTAACTTGCTGTTTTCTTCTTGGGTCACATTATGAACTCTTCCCGCGGCCACGTGGCATGGGTACTTTTAATTTCAGGGACTGCTGCCATTCCAGGGTATGGCCATAGATTCTCTCAAGAGGAGTGAGAATGCCTGGACCAAGATCAGTGGAAATTGTACGGGGATGTGATGTCAGAGAAGTTTAGGAACCTGCTCTCCTTGGGTGAGGATACCTTCCTTCCAGAATTCCTTATCCAACCACAGGGTTTAGAGTCCTTCATTTGTAGAATGTCTCCTGGAATCTTCTGCTTCCTACAATAGGGTTCCAGATTGCAACGTTTCAGGAAACACTGGGAGTTTGTGGGTATAATTTATCTTATTCTTTTAAAATTGCAGCCTCCCTCAGCCGCATAGCACGGGGAGAGCAGCTCGGTGCTTTGTGACCACCTAGAGGGGTGGGACAGGGAGGGTGCGAGGGAGGGAGATGCAAGAGGGAAGAAATATGGGAACATATGCATAAGTATAACTGATTCACTTTGTTATAAAGCAGAAAACAACACAGCATTGTAAAGCAATTATACCCCAATAAAGATGTTAAAAAATAATAAAAAATAAATAAAATTGCAGCCTCCCTTTTAATATACTTTGTAACTGCTTGGGATGTGTCTATATGAACTGTGTACTATATGCTTCTGTTATAGTCCTTACAATATTTTATTGTCTTATTTTCTGTAACAATTTTCCATGGATTCTTTGGGCTTAAGGTATATTAAAAGGGAGACTGCGATTCTGGGACTTCCCTGGTGAGGCAGTGGTTAAGAATTCGCCTGCCAATGCAGGGGACACGGGTTTGATCCCCGGTCCGGGAAGATCCCACGTGCCACGGAGCAAGTAAGCCAGTGGGCCAAAACTACCAAAGCCGGTGCGCCTTGAGCCCGTGCACCATTTATTTTTTGGAGAATAAAACCACCTCTGAGTGATCAAAATTTAGACCAGCTAGTCAAAATGCTTTATCACCTGTTCTTCTAAAACACTGATCAACGGAACAAGTTGTACTAGGGATAACAGTGTAATTGTATTCTGGAGTTCATATCGGCAATATGGTTTATGACCCTGATGCTGGATCACGACATTTCAATGGTATAACTGCTATTAATTGTCTGTTTGTTCAACGATTAAAGTCTCACGTGATCTGAGTTCAGACTGGAGTCATCCTGGTTGCTTACTGTCTATTGCAGATTTCTTCCAGTATGAAAGGACAAGAGCAATACGGCTTACTTTACAAAATGTCTGCAAACTAAATGATGATACAATCTACATTCAATTAATTTATACATACCCTACTGTAGAACCGGGTTTGTTACGGTGGCAGTGCCCGGTAATTATGTAAAACTGAAACCTTTATCTGCACTGGTTCAAGTCCTCTTCCTAAGAATATGTGTATAATCAACATTCTTTCACAAATGACCCAATTTAATTCACCATAGCATTCCTCATATTAACTAAATGGAAAATCCTAGGCTATATACAGATCCAGAAAGGGCCCCAAATCATCAGCCCCCCTGAATTATTGCAACCCATTGCTGAGGCATTTAAATTTCTTATTAAAGAACCACTATGTCCATCAACATCATCAATTTATATATTATTGCCACAATGCTAGCCTTAGCCCTCGCTCTCACAACATGAATCCCCTTTCCCATATCTTATCCACTAATTAATATAAATGTAGGCATATTATTTATATTAGCCATATCACACCTAGCCATTTATTCCATCCTCAGGTCTGGATGAGCTTCACATTCAAAATACTCACCCACTGGAGCTCTAGGGACAGTAGCACACACAATCTCATAGGAAGTAATGTAGCAGTTATTCTATTCCCAGTCTTACTGATAAATGTATCATTTCCACTTTCAACAGTAATTATTACACGAGAACACCTATGACTAATTTTATCCTGACCCCTACCGATAATTTGATTATCTCCACAGTAGCAGAAATCCAATGAAGCCCCACTTGATTTAACAGAAGTAGAATCAAAACCTGTATATGTCTTCAATGTAGAAAATGTAGCAGGCTCATTGACCCCGTCCTTCCTAGAGAATATGTCAATTTCCTTATAATAAACATGTTCTCAACAAACTATTTTTAGGAGCATTTGACAATCCCTAGGTGCCAGAATTATATACAGCCCAAGTCATCATTAAAACACATCTAACAGGGGCTTCCCTGGTGGTGCAGTGGTTGAGAGTCTGCCTGCTAATGCTGGGGACATGGGTTCGAGCCCTGGTCTGGGAAGATCCCACATGCCATAGAGCAACTAGGCCCGTGAGCCACAACTACTGAGCCTGCGCATCTGGAGCCTGTGCTCCTCAACAAGAGAGGCTGCGATAGTCAGAGGCCCGCGCACCACGATGAAGACTGGCCCCCCGCTTGCCAGAACTAGAGAAAGCCCTCGCACAGAAACGAAGACCCAACACAGCCAAAAATAAATAAATAAATAAATTTATATATTAAAAAAAAAAAAGAAAAGGAAATAAAAAGTGTAGAGATTGGAAAAAGAAAAATGTCCCTATTTGCAGATGACATTACTATCTACATAGAATATCTCAAGGAATCTCAAAAAAAAAAAAACACATCTAACAATCTCCTTTCTATGAATTTGAGCATACTACCCAGAAGTTTGATATGATCAACATATACATCTCTTATAAAAAGTTTTTTTACTAACATTAGCCCTATGTATATGAGAGTTTTCACTACTTGTCATCATACCAGGCAACCCACCACAAACTTAAGAAATATGTCTGACAAAAGAGTTACTTTGATAGAGTAAATCATAGAGATTTCAATGCTCTTATTCCTGGAATTGAATTCTTCCTAAGAATTTTACATTCTCCATTTACCACATCACAGCACATGCTGTATAGTAAGGTTCTCTAAGTAAGCTTCAGGCCCATACCCCCAAAATGTTGTCGTATATCCTTCCTGTACTAATAAACTCTCATTGTTTTTACTATCATTCTACTGACCATTTTCCCAGGAAATATAATTGTATAACAAACTAACACTGGTTAATGGTATCCCCATTCTTTCTAATAAAAAACACGAACCCATAAGCTACAGAAGCATCCAACAAATATTTCCTAAAACAATCCACCACATCAACACTACTTATAATGGCTATTATCATTAATCTAATATACTCTGGTCAAAGAACACAAAGAATAACAAAAATCTTTAAGCCAGCAGCATCCACCCTCATGACAATCACCCTTGTCACAAAAGTAGGACTTTCCCCATTTCACTTCTGAGTGCCTGAAGTCACACAAGGCATCCCATGAACAGCAGGCCTGATGCTATCAGCCTGACAAAATTGCACCCCTATCAGTTTTATATCACATGTCACCATCCATCAAGCTAAATATACTATTAATCATAGTGATATTATAAATCATAGCTGGAGGCTGAGGCAGACTTAGCCATACTCACCTGGAAAAAATTACACCCTCCTCATCAATTGCCCATTAGGATGAATAACAACTATTATAATGTATATTCAGATTATAACAATCCTAAACATACTAATTTATATCATAACAACACTATCTTCTTATTTATGCCCAGATCATGTACTACAAGAGTATCATTATCACACACATGAGATAAAACACCTCCCATCACAATCCTTTTCCTCAGCATTATAATATCATTAGGACATCACCCATCACTATCAGGGTTTTTACCCAAATGAATAATTATCCAAGAGATAATAAAAATGACAATGTCATTCTACCAACACTAATAGCCATCATAGCAGTCCTCAGCATATATTTTTACTTGCAGCTAACATACTCCACATCAGTAACTATATTCTCTTCATGAAACAACACAAAAACAAAACAATTTGAACATACAAAGAAATAACCTTCCCATCATTACCAATCATAATACCCACACAATTACTACACATAACACCCATTCTGTCAGTGCTGGACTAGGAATTTAGGTTAGTTCAGACCAAGAGCTTTCAAAACCCTAAACAAGTAAAATTTACTTAATTCCTAAAAATAAGGATTGCAAGACTTTATCCTACATCAATTGAATGTAAAGCAAACATTGTAATTTAGCCAAATCTTTATGAGATTGATGAGTTTTAACCCCAGGAAACTTTAGTTAACAGGCAAATCCTCTAGTCAACTGGCTTCAGTCTACTTCTCCTTCATTTGAGAAAGAAAAAAAAGGCAGGAAAATCACCGGCATAATTGAAGCTGCTTCTCTGAAGTTACAATTCAATTTGTTGATTCACCAGAGGGTTTACCAGAAAGAGGGCTCAATCTCTGTCTTTAGATTTACAGTCAAATGCTAACTAAGTCATTTTACCTCTGTTCATACACTGCTGATTATTTTCAACAAATCACAAAGATATCGGCATTTTATATTTACTATTTGGTGCTTGAACGGGAGTAGCAGGCAGCACCTTAAGTATATTAATCCAGGCTGAGCTTTGCTAACCTGGAGCACTACTTGGAGATGTCCAAATCTGTAAGGGAGTCATAACAGTCCCTGCACTTGTAACAATTTTCTTTATAGTTGTACCCGTTATGACTGCAGGGTTTGAAAACTGACTTGGGCCACTAATAACTCGGACACCTGAGGTAGCATTTCCCCAAAAAGATGATGTAAACTTTTGACTACTACCCCCATCATTCTTACTCCTACTCATATCACAAATAGTAGAAGCTGGCTCCGGTACCAGTGGAACCGTATATTCAGCTCTAGCCTGCAATCTGGCCCACGCGGGAGCCTCTTTTGACCTAACCATTTTCTCCTTACATTTAGCAGGTGTCTCTTCAATTCTTGGTATTATTACTTTTATTACTATAGTCTTTCATACAAAACCAGCAGTCATATCCCAATACCAAACACCACTACTAGTTTAATCTTCCCCAACTATAGCCATATTACTATAATAACCAATGTCAGTCCGAGCAGCCAGAATGGCCATACTGTTAAGAGATAGAAATCTAAACACTACTTTCTTTGACCCTTAGGAGGAGACTGAATCCTATACCAACACCTATTTTGATTCTTTGGTCACCCTGAAGTCTGTATTCATGGCCTACCAGGGTTTGTTATAAACTCGCATATCATTACATACTATTTAGGACAAAAAGTGCCTTTCAGCTATTTGGGAATAGTATGAGTCATGTCTACTGGCTTTTTAGGATTTCTCTTGTGGGCCCATCATATGTTTACCATAGGGATAGCTGTCAACTCAGGAGCATACTTTGCATCAGCTACCGTAATTACTTCTATCCCTACAGGAGTAAAAGTATCTAGCTGATTAGCAACTCTTTCTTTAATTTTTTTTTTTTGGCTGCGTTGGGTCTTGGTTGCTGCACGTGGGCTTTCTCTGCTTGCGATGAGCGGCAGCTACTCTTCGTTGTGATGCGCAGCCTTTTCATTGCAGTGGCTTCTCTTGTTGCAGAGCACGGCCTCTAGGAGCGTGGGCTTCAGTAGTCGTGGGTTGCGGGCTCTAGAGTGCAGGCTCAGTAGTTGCGTCGTATGGGCTTTTTGCTCCGCGGCACGTGGAATCTTCCCAAACGAGGGCTCGAACCCATGTCCCCTGCATTCGCAGGCGAATTCTTAACCACTGTGTCACCAGGGAAGTTCCTGGTTAGCAACTGTTCACGGAGGTTATATTATATGACCTCTCACTATATTATGAGTTTTACGCTTTAGTTTTTCTTTTTACAGTAGGTAGTTTGACAGGAATCATCTTAGCCAACTCATCCCCAGACATTGTCCTCCAGGATACATACTATGTAGTAGCACACTTCCATGACCTAATGTTCATGGGAGCAGTCTTCACTATTATAGGAGGCTTCCTACACTGATTCCCACTATTCTCAGGTTATACAGTTAACTCAGCATGAGCAAAAATTCACTTTCCAAGTATATTTGTAGTAGTAAATATGACTTCCTGCAGCACTTTCTTGGCCTCTCAGTGATGTCACTACGTTAGTCTGAGTACCCTGAGGCACACACAACATGAAGTATTTTGTCTTTAGGCTCATTCATCTCAGTAGCAGCAGTAATGCTAATAATCTTCGTACTTTGAAAAGGATTTGCATCTAAACAAGAAGTCTTAGCAGTGAAACTGCTACTCCTAACCTAGAATGGTTACACGAATGCCCTCCACCATATCCTATGTTTCAAGATCCTACCTATGTAAATGTAAAATAAGGAAGGACTCAAGTCCTTTTCAACAAGTTTCAAGCCAACACCATAACAATTATGTCTTTCTCAATAAATGAGATAAAAGTAAAAAGTGATGTAGATTTGTCAAAGTTAAATCATAGTTTAAAATCCTGTATATCACTAAGGTATATCAATTTCATCTAGGCTCTCAAGACACAACATCACTGATTGCGGATGAACTTTTACGTTTTCATCATCACACAATAGTGATTTTTAAAATAAGTTCTCTAGTCCTCTATATTATTTCACTAATATTGACATCTAAACTAACTCATATATGTACAATAGATGCACAGGTAGAGAAAATGTGAACAATTTACCAGCCATTATTGTAATCTTAGCTGCTCTACCATCATTGTGAATCCTTTACATGATACATGAAATCAATAACTCTTCCCAAACCATAAAAAACTATGGGTCAGTAACGATACTGAAGCTACAAATACACAGATTATGAAGATTTAAATGTTGACTCCTCTGTAATCCCCACATCAGAGCTAAAACCAGGAGAATAATGACTAATAGAAATCAACAACCGAGTAGTTAGAGATAGTCATTGAATATTAGTTAATTTCATCTGAAATTGTTGTACACTCCTGAGCTGTTCCTTCTCAGGCCTAAAATGAGCTGCTATCCCAGGACGCCTAAATTAAAGAATCCTAATACCAACAGAACCAGGCCTATGTTGTGGACAAGAGAGCTCATTTTCCTGAGTTCAAAGACAGGACAGAGGGATATGGCTGAGATATGGGGTGAATCTGGAATCATCCCATGGGGATGCACTCTCCAAGCTCCAGGATAGGAATGGGGCCTCTAGGGTCCCAAAACACCCACCATGCCCTCCCAAGCAGCATCTTGGCAACATTCCCTGTCAGTGATGAGGCAGCCCTAGCACTTGTCACGCCCCGATGTTGTGTCCTACGTGGGCCCCATGCTCTTGGGACCACACCCCGCACTCTGCAGGTCCATGCTACAGGGTCCTTCGTGCCTCTGGAGTAGAGACCACACAGCAAGCAGTTCCCTCCCCAACCAGCAGGAGGAGGGGAGGAGAGCAGGGGCACCAGGGGAATCTCACTTAGACAACAACACCCCAGGGGTGAGAGCGGGACCAGTGATGATGCAGATGAGGCACAGACCAAGAGGTGGAACCAGAGGACCCAAAAGGCAGCTGGTCAGGTCCTGGCTCATCTGCACCCCTTTGTCCCTCATACACCCCCTTCCTCATACACCCTCTCCTTAAATGCAGATGCTTCAGATGCAAACAGGTAGAACTTCAGACTGAAAGTCAACTCTTCCAAAGTGACCCATCAGCAAACACTGCAGGATTCCACTACAGTGGGTGCCCTGGAGTCGACAACTCAGGGACCAAAGTGGATATCGGTGCCAGGGGCAGTGGGAGGGAATGGGGAGTGAGACTTTCATGGTTGTGGAATTTTGGTTTTGCAAGATGAAAAGTTCTAGGAATGGTGGTGACGGCTCCATGAGAAAGTGAATAGATCTGATGCCTCAGAAACGTGCACTTAAAATGGTGACCATGGTAAAGGGTATGTGACGTGTGTTTTATTTCACTTAAAATAAATTCTTAAAATAATGTCTTGTGAATCGAGATTCCATTTCGACTCCCCTTCATCACAAATGTTGGAGGCCCAGACACAGTTCCCTACCTTAGGGGCCATCACTGTACCCTCACAGAGCACGTGGGAGACCATTCTTAGGGGGGGGGGCTAGTCTGTGCTCACCTGACCTCTGTCCAGGGGGACCCAGGCAGTGGTGACCCCCATATATTAGACTTATGATATGTGATGATATTAATATGATACAACCAAGTGTTGTTACTCACCAGAACACAGAGCAGCAACCCACTCAAACATGCCTGACCTCATGTGAATGTGACAAGATTTAGAGAAGAAAATGAACCACAGGTTAATCAGGGCAACACCCTTAATGCAGAGGTTGGAAATCTCAAAGGGGACAGGACACACGGCAGGCAAAGAGCACATACGCGGTCTCCCCGTACATGTGATCCTGACCCATGCAGATGTGGTGAGACCCACACAGTCCCCACACCCTGTACCTGGGGTCACACATCCACACTCACCAGGGTGACCCACCTCCCCAGACTCTGCCTCTAAAGTCACACGTTCTCTCTCAACAGGTGACCCCTCCTACCCAGACACCTCCACCTGGGTCAAATGTCCACGGTCCCAGGGTGACCTCACCTCCCCAGACCCTGCACCTGTTGTCACACGTCCCCTTGGCCAGGACACCATGGCTCTGCTGGTGGCTCCCCTACTGTGGAAACAAGCTGGGTCCCTGGGACCTCCTGGGTTGAGAAAAAGTGTAAGGTGGGTCTCCTCTCCCCACATTTGTCCCAGAGAAGTCCTGCTCTTTTCCCCTTGGTTCTGTGTGATTTTAACTGTTTTTAAAGCTTTCATGCTAGAGTTGAACACATGACCTTGGTTCTGGCAGGCTCAGTCCTTTCTCGTCCCACTTACATGTTGAGAAAACTCACAGAACAGCAGGGCTGAAAGCCGAGGGGTAGCTCTGGACTCTGCTGAGTAGGGACAGTAGACTGGAAGGAGAGCTCAACAGCATCCTCAGCTGTTACCCATCGGCCTTTTGCCCGATTTGCATGCCCTGCAATCAATTCACCAGCTAAACCTGCCTCCCTACGCACCATGCACTTGCTGGTGAATTGGAATTATTGCCAGGTGGCCCTCCTGCAGATTCTCCACAAGCCCCAGGGAAGGTGAACCTTGCAGGGATTAAGACTAAGGCCCCGACAATAGCACTGACACTTGGGAGGACCAGGTAACCACACTCAGAAGAGAGGCTGTTATGTAGACAAGCCCACCTCAACTCCAGACCCCAGACATCTAACCACTGACCTTCAGATGCAGGCATGGAGCTTCCCAGTACTGAGGCCAGGCTGGGTTTCTACCCAGGTTCCCATAGTCCTAGCATACACAGAACATGGTCAGGTCTAAATCTTCTTATTATAGACAACACATGGTCCGCTCTAAACATAATCAGTAGACAGGACATGCAGAGGTCTAAATCTACCATGTAGACAGAGCTTGATCATGTTTAAACTAGCTTAGGACTGATCTCACAGGAGGTACAGGTCACACACATGGGTCTCTCATCTTTGGACACCCACATCAGGAAAGTGAACAAAATCTTTGTCATTAAACATCTCAACAGGCAAAACAGAAATGTTACCTATATCTCTGGCCACCTGATGGTCAGGATCCACGGGTGAGCCACGAACTTAGAGTGCAGCCCAGTCTGCTGCCAGGACAGACAAGAAGTGGCCTTATTCCAGCCTCCCAGGCTTCCAGAAGGAGGCGGCTGCACTGGAAGCCCAGGCAGGACAGTTCTGCATGGTCCGGTACGGGAGATCCGGTCTGTCCATTCTGCTGTGGCCAATTCCGGGCAGGGCGCTCAGGGCTGCTGAGAGCCCTGCACTCAGGTCTTGCTTCCCTGCAGCATGTGTGTGTGTGTGTGCGTGTGTGTGTTTGTGTGTGTGTAGAGGGGGCAGTGGCTGACGGCTCCCATGGCTCCCATCCCGGGCACCGCGCTGTCTTCCAGGGGAGGCACGGGGAGAGCTAGGGGCACAGAAGCTGTTGGAGAGGAGAACCCACCACGGAACTCCTTGCACACTGGCTCGCCCCACCTGGTGACCCGCCTGCCCATCGTGGGCCGCATGTCACACCCCAGTCCCCACCCCCGAGGGCAGGGAGCCTGCTCTTTCAAAAGCACAAGGTCTCACATGAAGGAGACCCAGCGGGGACTGTCACACTCCCATTCCTGATGCTGAGTTTGGGAGAATGAACCCCCTTGACTGGGCGATGGGACTCTGTGAGGAAAGAGGTGGCGGCTCCATCCAAGTTGGGGCCTGGCTGAGAGATGGGAACACAGGAGCCAAGTGCAGGACCTGGAGGGCAGGCCAACAGGAGGGGCACCCCCAGCCTTGGCCGGGCTCTCCAACTGTGACATTGTAGCTTTAGGGGATCTGGGGCAGGTGACTGAATGTAATGGGGTCTAAACTGGACCCTGAATGGGGCTTAAAGAAGGTGTGAAGGATGTTACTGAGACAGTGACAGTCATTGGAAGACAGACTCTGTGTCAGGACATCCTGCTCCATCCATTTAAATCCCTGAGATCTGTGACCTTTACGTGGCTATGCAGGATTGCTAGAGCAGCTGCATGTGGATATATCTGCAAGTGGTTCCAGCAAACACACAATTGTGCACACAGGGAGGCACAGCAAACACACAAACATATGTAGGTGCACAGCACAAATATATTCACACACTAGCATATGAACACACATGCACGCATATGCCCATGCACACACTAACGTGAGCAAGTGCACACTAACGTGTGCAAGTGCACATACCTATGCACATGCACAGCATATGTATGCAAATAGGCACATGCACACGCATGTACATAGCACACACACAGGGAATAAAGTCTATCCAGTGAATTCACTATCCAGTGAATCCATAAAGCATTAATTCCTGAACACAAGTGAAGCTGACATGTATTTTTCCCTTTTGTTAGCTTTGATGTTTTTCACAATAAAACGTTTAAGAAAAAGGTTAATGGCAAATGACTTTTGATTCATCGGACTTTCTGACGTTATTCCACAAATATTATGACAGGAGAAATGAATGTAGATATTACATGTGTCCACTAATGGATGAATGGAGAAGAAAAACATGGTCCATCAATACAAGGGAATGTTATTCAGCCTAAAAAGGAAGGCAATTCTGACACAGGCTGCAGCAGGGATGAATCTTGAGGGCATTATGCTCAGTGATGTAAGCTTGACACAAAAAAACAAACAGTGCTTGATCCACTCATACAAGGCCCCTAGAGCAGTCGGAAACATAGAGACAGAAAGTAGGATGTTGAGTACCAGGGGCTGAGGGAGGGACAATGGGGACTGAGTGTTTAATGGGGACTGTTTCAATTTTGCAAGATGAACAAGTTCTGGAGGACGATGGTGGTCAGGTTTGTACAGCAGTGCGAATTACTTCTTGACCCTGAAATGTGCACTTAAAAATGGTTAAGATAGTAAATTTTATGTTTTGTGTACTTGACCACAATTTTCAAAACTTTTTTAATAACAACAGGAAGTAGTCCATGAATACCACAAGATGCACAACTTCACTAACAACCGAGGGATTAAAACCATAAGAAAACTACTGTGCACATACCTACCAGAATGGCAGACATGAAGACACAGTATCAAATATCAGCAAGATGTGGAGCAATGGAAAGCCTTGTGCAAAGCGGGGGGTGCAACCACTTCTGAAACAATTGGGCCTCACAGAGCAAAGTCCATGCACACAGACCCACAGTGTTCCTCCCAGATGAACACAAACCCCCAAGCCCTGCACCAGGACACATGGACATGGACTCTGCAGTCACAGGAGCCAAACATGAAAGAACCTGAAGGCCATCACAAGAGGATGCAGAAATGAACCATGCACGCTCCTATGAAGGAATACTCCACAGCAATGGAGTACAATTTGTTTAAAGGTAGTAAAACTATAAAAATTATTTTTAAAAAAACCATATTCACAAGATGGAAGAATCTCTAATTCTGGCACCTAGGGATTGTCAAATGCTCCTAAAAATAGTTTGTTGAGGACATGTTTATTATAAGGAAATTGACATATTCTCTAGGAAGGACGGGGTCAATGAGCCTGCTACATTTTCTACATTGAAGACATATACAGGTTTTGATTCTACTTCTGTTAAATCAAGTGGGGCTTCATTGGATTTCTGCTACTGTGGAGATAATCAAATTATCGGTAGGGGTCAGGATAAAATTAGTCATAGGTGTTCTCGTGTAATAATTACTGTTGAAAGTGGAAATGATGCATTTATCAGTAAGACTGGGAATAGAATAACTGCTACATTACTTCCTATGAGATTGTGTGTGCTACTGTCCCTAGAGCTCCAGTGAGTGAGTATTTTGAATGTGAAGCCCATCCAGACCTGAGGATGGAATAAATGGCTAGCTGTGATATGGCTAATATAAATAATATGCCTACATTTATATTAATTAGTGGATACGATATGGGAAGGGGGATTCATGTTGTGAGAGCGAGGGCTAAGGCTAGCATTGTGGCAATAATATATAAATTGATGATGTTGATGGACATAGTGGTTCTTTAATAAGAAATTTAAATGCCTCAGCAATGGGTTGCAATAATCCATGGGGGCTGATGATTTGGGGCCCTTTCTGGATCTGTATATAGCCTAGGATTTTCCATTTAGTTAATATGAGGAATGCTATGGTGAATTAAATTGGGTCATTTGTGAAAGAATGTTGATTATACACATATTCTTAGGAAGAGGACTTGAACCAGTGCAGATAAAGGTTTCAGTTTTACATAATTACCGGGCACTGCCACCGTAACAAACCCGGTTCTACAGTAGGGTATGTATAAATTAATTGAATGTAGATTGTATCATCATTTAGTTTGCAGACATTTTGTAAAGTAAGCCGTATTGCTCTTGTCCTTTCATACTGGAAGAAATCTGCAATAGACAGTAAGCAACCAGGATGACTCCAGTCTGAACTCAGATCACGTGAGACTTTAATCGTTGAACAAACAGACAATTAATAGCAGTTATACCATTGAAATGTCGTGATCCAGCATCAGGGTCATAAACCATATTGCCGATATGAACTCCAGAATACAATTACACTGTTATCCCTAGTACAACTTGTTCCGTTGATCAGTGTTTTAGAAGAACAGGTGATAAAGCATTTTGACTAGCTGGTCTAAATTTTGATCACTCAGAGGTGGTTTTATTCTCCAAAAAATAAATGGTGCACGGGCTCAAGGCGCACCGGCTTTGGTAGTTTTGGCCCACTGGCTTACTTGCTCCGTGGCACGTGGGATCTTCCCGGACCGGGGATCAAACCCGTGTCCCCTGCATTGGCAGGCGAATTCTTAACCACTGCCTCACCAGGGAAGTCCCAGAATCGCAGTCTCCCTTTTAATATACCTTAAGCCCAAAGAATCCATGGAAAATTGTTACAGAAAATAAGACAATAAAATATTGTAAGGACTATAACAGAAGCATATAGTACACAGTTCATATAGACACATCCCAAGCAGTTACAAAGTATATTAAAAGGGAGGCTGCAATTTTATTTATTTTTTATTATTTTTTTAACATCTTTATTGGGGTATAATTGCTTTACAATGCTGTGTTGTTTTCTGCTTTATAACAAAGTGAATCAGTTATACTTATGCATATGTTCCCATATTTCTTCCCTCTTGCATCTCCCTCCCTCGCACCCTCCCTGTCCCACCCCTCTAGGTGGTCACAAAGCACCGAGCTGCTCTCCCCGTGCTATGCGGCTGAGGGAGGCTGCAATTTTAAAAGAATAAGATAAATTATACCCACAAACTCCCAGTGTTTCCTGAAACGTTGCAATCTGGAACCCTATTGTAGGAAGCAGAAGATTCCAGGAGACATTCTACAAATGAAGGACTCTAAACCCTGTGGTTGGATAAGGAATTCTGGAAGGAAGGTATCCTCACCCAAGGAGAGCAGGTTCCTAAACTTCTCTGACATCACATCCCCGTACAATTTCCACTGATCTTGGTCCAGGCATTCTCACTCCTCTTGAGAGAATCTATGGCCATACCCTGGAATGGCAGCAGTCCCTGAAATTAAAAGTACCCATGCCACGTGGCCGCGGGAAGAGTTCATAATGTGACCCAAGAAGAAAACAGCAAGTTAGGAGAACCAGAGAACTGGTTTTAATTTAGAAGAGTGTCTTCAATTATCCACTAATATATATATATATGTATATCTATATCTATATATAGATATAGATATAGATAGATAGATATAGATAGATATATAGATATATAGATATATTTTACAAAGGAACTTTCTCTACCTTATTTCTAACTACAAGAAAAGAGTGTGGCATGTGATCCACAAAACCGATATAGAGACTATACTTATCTGGAAAGAAATGATAAAATGATGGTTTTAACACAGGCATATGCATTTTTGAGTGTTTTATTTATATCAAATTGGATAAGATGTGTGTATTTCTCAGACAGAAAAGACATGTCGAGGTAGAAATGAGCCTTTCAGCTATTCATGGGTACACAAGGACACTGGGGAGATTGTAGACGTGCAGATTGTGATTCAGTAGGTCCGGTGGGCCTGAGTTCTATTTTTTTAACAAGCTCATTTTTAACTAGTGATGCCACAGTCTCTGATTCATTAACGACAATTGTGAATAGCAGAGACATAATTAGAAAGGTAAAAATTCATATTTAATTTTGAACTTAAAGTGTTTTATGGATTTTACACCTTTATTAGGATAGTAAGCACAGCAGCAACAATCATTTGTTAATATTTACTATAGACCGTGTATCTTTCTAACATTTTTGTGTAGGATTCCAGGAAAAAGGCCTGGACTGCGGTCACAGTGGGCGGGGCCCCCCAGGCCGGGCCGCCCCTCCAGGACCCCTGTTGGGGCCCTGCGCTCCCGGCGGCTCCCTCCCCCGGCGCCCCCCTCCCTCCCGGAAGGCCTCTGGGCAGAGCGGTTCCACCCCCTGCGCCCAGAATGGAGCCCGCGTTTCCGCAGAGCTGGAACTCCCGGCTCGGGGTCTCTTCCCTCCGCCGTCACGGACCTGCCCCGGAGCCCGAGGGGAGGGCGGCCTCACTGAGGCTGCCGGCTCTGGAGGGGCCCGGGCGGCCGAAGCCGCGACAGTCGTGCGGACGGCGGGCCGGGTAAGTAGGCGCCGACCCTCCGCCTGGTCCGGTTCCCGGGCGGCAGCGCAAGACCAGCTTCTGAGGGGCAGGCGTTCGCTGCCACCCGCCGCTGCTGTGTAGAAAGAGCGGCCCCCAGCGTCTGGTCCCGGGGAACTTGGGTCCCTCCTCTCACCCCTGCCCTCGGCCTGGCTCGCAGGGCCTGGGGGGCGTGGGGAGGGGTTCGGCCTGAGCGTCCTGAGGGGAAACGGGGCAAGGGAGGCGCAGGGTCCGGCTGCAGCGTCAGCGCCCCTCCTCCTGACTGCGGGGAAAGCGGCTGAAAACTTCTCTCGAGACTCGCAGGCCCCTTATTCAGCCGAGTCCCTCTGCGCTCCTTCCTCCCTGAGCTAAAGCACGGGGCGGGGGGGGGGGGGGGGGGGGGGGGGTACAGGTCAGGGGACTGGCGCAGGTAATGGGGAACATCAAAAGGTGATTGTTAACTAAGGAAAACCAGCTCTCCCGACGTGAGGAATGTAGCGCTTTTCTTTGTATGCGAAGATGCCAGAGTCTGGGCTCACTGAAATCCTTCCTTTGATATGCACCTCAGCTCTCTGGGGCCTGCATTCTGTATTTGCATATCCTGAGCTCCTCAGGGCCCGCGGCTCACACTGGAGGGCTGCAAGTGCTGATGACTGTGACATCCTTTGTTTACTGAGATGGCAAGAAATATTCCATTTCTCACAGGCTTGAGGGGCAGACAGTGAAAAAGTGTCCGAGAATCTCACTCAGCCTGTACTTTGGTTTACATATAGATAATATTTATACTTAACTGTGCTAATAGAGGTTCTCAAATCCAATCAACTTGTACTACTGCCCTCTATGTACTAATTTCATCAGTATCATAATATAAATGCCTATAAAATTGACTTAATCCATTTAACTAGGATAATGATTTTTAAAGGAAACTTAATAGAGATATAACAACAAAACCTTTACCACTAAAGGCTGGGTCTGGAACAACCTAAATAAACGTTCCATTGTTAAAATATTGAAAGATGTATTCAATAGAAATATCAACAAAAATGACAAATAATAAGGGCAGCAGAATGTTGAAATGTTCTATCTTTATCATTTAAGTGGCAGAAAATCATTTATTAGTAGGCACTGGGGGCAGAAGATGCCTGATTTTCTATCTTTGTCATATTTGTACAGTTGTTTCAACAAGGAACTTAAAGACAAAATGGAAAAACAAGGAGGTTTGTGCCTGAGATCATGTTGATGGGAAACCAGGGATGGCCACCTTGTGCCAGGTGAGTTAAGTTTACCTGGCAGGTACACCGCAGAGCTCCTGGGAAGCAAGGGTTGGAATTTTTCTGCTGGGTGTCCCTTAGGTTCTGTGACTTGACTGATTGTGAGTCATGTTTCGGGAAAGACCTGATCACAGAAAAAGGGTGGGAATAGAGTGACTTGGGGAGCAGCTAACAACGTTCATCACGGCTCACGGCCTGAATGAATTTTAAAGAAACAGGAAAACAAATGCTTCTTATGGAATCAGAGAATGTGAGGGCTGGACAATCCCAGAAAACGAGGAACACCCATCCCATTTTCCAGATGAGAAAACAGAGGCCCAGCAAGGTGAAATCCCTCACCCAAGTTGCACCCGTCTCTCCTCCCCACTACATGGTTCATGAAAGCAGGACTCTTCCTGTCGTGATCACTGCTGAACCCCAAAAAGGGCCAGGCATCTAGCAGCTGCTCCAAAAATTTTGGTTGACTGTAGGAACAGTGCTATTTCTTTCTTTCTCACTCTTATTCAGGATTGTGCCAAGAACTCCCCAGGTTGCAAAGTAATTCGCTAAATGTAAATATTAATTGAGTTTTGTTGTGATGAGGACTTAGGCTTTGAAGGTAACAGACTTGGTTCAGATCTTGGTTCTGCCACTCAATAGCTGTTTGGCTTTGGGAAAGTTACTAAACCTTCCTGAGCTTATTTCCTCCTTTGTAAAGTGAGGATAAATGTATCTGAGCCAGCAGAGCACCTGCATGAGAGACGTGCACTAAATATTGGTCTTTCTCACTCTCCCACGTTATCTCTCTGTTCTTCCCAGAGAAGTTGTACAGAAGGATATAGTACTTTTTTAAAAAAATGAATTAATTTTTGGCTGTGTTGGGTCTTCGTTGCTACGTGCGGGCTTTCTCTAGTTGTGGCGAGCGGGGGCTGCTCTTTGTTGCGGTGCGCGGGCTTCCCATTGCAGTGGCTTCTCTTGCTGCGCTTGTTGTGGAGCACCGGCTCTAGGCACGTGGGCTTCAGTAGTTGTGGCCTGCAGGCTCAGTAGTTGTGGCGCTTGGGCATAGCTGCTCCGCGGCATGTGGGATCTTCCCTGCCCAGGGCTCGAACCCATGTCCCCTGCGTTGGCAGGCATATTCTTAACCACTGCGCCACCAGGGAAGTCCCATATAGTACTTTATAAAGAGGGGTTTTAATTTATTTCAGATAGTGTACATTTTTCTTGTAGAAAAGATTATTCCACTATAGAAACATTAACACGCAATACCACTACAAATGCAGTATTCTATGGGTTAGATATTATCAGTAAATCTTATAAGTGATTGGGCAAATGCCAAAGCACTAGGTACTGGGGAGTAAGAAGACTCAAATCTGGGGTGCCCCCCACCCCAATTTCAAGAGCAGCGCGTGTTTTTCAAATCCATATTTCATCTGGTCTTTGTTTCTCATCCATCCTCTGTGTCTGCCTTTCTCAAGAAGGCTCAGATCCTCCGCTTTCGCACCCTCCCGGCTGGCTGTGCCCCAGCTCCCGCCCTGGAACCTCTGCATGCATGGGTGTGCCTGCTCTCCCTGTGCATCACCAGCTTTGCCAGGGAGCTGCTGTATCGTGCACTGCTCGCTGTACCCCAGAGTACCTAGACCCTTCTGGTGCATGAAGTACACCCTCATCACTATGAGTGCACGCCCATCCCCTTACTTTATATCCTGCCTCTAAGCCAGGCTCGGGGGGTGACTACAGTGTGCATTCAGCTATGTGAGGTGCTGGGATCAAAGTGAAGTTCCCAACTTTTGAAGTTGCAGGCTTGAGGGGCACACAGTGATTTAGTCAGGTCACCTGACTTAAAGGGGGGGCTGACTGATTCAAAGCCAGGGCAGCTGACTTAAACCCTGCGTCCCTTGGCTGCAGGACGAGACCAACATTGGCGGTGCACGGGTTCGCTCCAAGCCAGCACTGCTGTTCAGGAAGAGCTTCCAGTAGCGCCTTAGTGCAGGGGGGACTTGGTCCGTTGTCTTGCCACTGCCCTCAGAGGGGGGCCGCCTGCTCTTCTGGAGGAGAATCAGGGAGGGGGAAGTGCAGAGTCCCTTGTCTGATGGCAGGGAAGGGGGTGCGGGGCTGTGTGGTGTCCTGGGGCTGGACTCACCAGGTCGACTCATCCTCTCAGCCTCCTAACCTCCCCCCACACACCCCACAAGAGTTTCCAATAATATGTAATTGCGCCTTAGGTTCTCGGTCTTCAAACTCATAGCCAGGCTCCCAGGTCCCTCGATTCAGTCAATTCCTCTGTGCTCTTTCTTCCATTAGATACAGTCCCAGAGGGAGGGGCTGGGGGATGGGACTGGAGGGACTCCGGCAGCACTGGCCTCAGCTGACTAAAGAGATCCGGGGCCTGTGCTCTCACATATGTGCGAGGACCCTTAAGGCGGAATCGAGGGGCCCAGTTAGAGGCAGTCCTTGCTGCCTCAAGTGAGTATGGATCACCATACTCAGCGGGTGGGAAGCACGCTGACCCCTGAGAAGTACTGTTAGGAGGATGTGTTCCTCCTTCGGCTTCAAGGACGTGGGTGGGCTTCAGGGCTCCAGTTCCCCTCCAGGCCTCCAGGTCCGACTGCACCCCAGCGGCCTTGCAGACCTGGCTTCCTGTCCCAGAACTTGCCAGGTTCCAGGAAGAATCCAGACTGCAGAGATGGTGCCTGAGCGCTCCAGCTTAAGAAGTGGTGTCCCTGGGGACCCAACAGTGGAGGGAGGAAGGGTGAGGGGAGTAGGGGGGTGGGGTCGGGAGGGGTGGCTGCCCTGGGAGACGTTGAGAGAGAAATATCGCCCCCCACACCCCCTGGCCCCTGCAACTGACCCATTGGTGCCATAGGATATCAGGGCCTTTTAATCAGAGATATCTTTGTTTCTTTACTCCTGTGTTCAAAACTATGCAAAACCAACTCTTCATCCTCTTGCTGCCTTGCCAGGACTTTTAAAGCACTGTTCTTTTGAAGCACTCGTTCCCTAAACTGCAGTTTGGAGCTGTCCCAGCTATTTAAAAGTGTTCTCCTTAAACTGAGACTAAATCCTACTCTTTTGGGAAAATGACCTTCACTTCAGAGGAGATGGTCTTTTCAGCCCATTCCTTCCTTCTATTTCCCTCTTAAGAACCCCTGTGCTCAAAGAGCTTGGTGATTTATTTTTTGCTTGATGTAGCAAAGAAACCTTCCGCATGCACCCCAAAAAGCTTTCCTGGAACACACGTGTCTCAAAACCATGACAGTGTTTTGCAGTTAGTATACACTGGGTAGACTGCCTAGTAATGCCTCCAAGAGCCAGAGGTGAGCGACACCTTTACTTATTTGATTGGATGCCCTTCAAGTTTAGGAAGGTCCCATTCTTGTGCCCCAGCAGATGAGACAGAGCCCTGGATGGCTGTGGCTGTGATTAGATAACTTCTGATGATTTTATTTCCCTTACTGAGCTGCTGCTTCTAGGTGAAATTCATTTTATTACCTGTTGTGTTTTTTTTTGTTTGTTTGTTTGTTTTTTTGCCGTACGCGGGCCTCTCACTGTTGTGGTCTCTCCCGTTGCGGAGCCCAGGCTCAGCGGCCATGGCTCACGGGCCTAGCTGCTCCGCGGCATGTAGGATCCTCTCGGACCGGGGCACGAACCCGTGTCCCCCACGTTGCAGGCGGACTCTCAACCACTGCGCCCCCAGGAAAGCCCTACCTGTCCATTTTAAAGAAAGACTGACAAAGTCACTGTAATAGGTCAGGAGTCTGAGCTCAGGGTTGGTCAAAGGTACTCACAGGGAGGAGGGTGGATAAAAGTAGGCGGGTAAAATAGGAGGGTTGGCAAGTACAGCCAGGACAATCGTGTTCACCATGCATACTAATAAAGGCCAGAATCTCCTCATTTATGTCTGGTGCGAAGTTCTGATGGTTTCACAGGATCAAACTCAAATCATATTCAAACTAGGGGGCTTCCCAGAGGGTGCTGAAGCACCGGCAGAGCCCACATGCACTCCCACTTTGGCACTCCAGGATCAGAGTTGGGTTTGGAGATGGGGTTGCTGTAACCCCAAGGAGGTGAGCAGAGAGGAGGAGTCGATTACCGGTCTCCTCTGACTCTCTGGCCCAGATTGCCTGGCTTCACAGGGGGGACAGAGTTTTGCTTTCAGCAACTGGTGGGGCACTTCGAGGTTGGTGGGGTTGCCCAGTGGCCCGACAGCCTGACAGGCTGACTGCGGTGTGACCGCCCTTTGTTTCTCCAGAATCTGTACATCAGGAGGTGCATGGTTGCGGGAGCCCATTCACCGACCCTCCCCCCAAGGGGGATGGCACCTTCCCTGGCTGTACCCTATGATCACCAGGTACTTGAAATGAATGCAAGTTTTTGACTTCAAGGAAGAGCTCACATAACCCCTTCTGCCTCGTAATGTGTGGGATTTACTGTAATGGAAGGACATTATAAAGAACAGGTAGAAAACTCACCTGTTGGTCTCCATGTAGGATTTTATTTTGCATGCATCCCTCCTACATGAGTAGATAGCAGAGGTTTATTTTTGTTCCCGTGTGTGTAGTTGTGGCAGAGGATGTAGGTATGGTGATTTGAAGCCCTCAAAGAAATATTCTCAGAATTCTCAAGACTTCTCTTGATTGGAACCGAAAGAGACCTGGAAAAGGAGGAAAAGAAAAGGAGGAGGGAGAACGAATGACTGTTTCTCAGTAAATTCACCTTCCTGGTTGATTGTTCTGTCTTCTCGTTTCTTTTAACTTCTATGTATGTCTAATGGAATAACGTAGAAAGGCTGATTTTTATGCTTTAAAAGATTTTACATCACGAAGAAACTAGAAGTGGCTAACGGAACTTATTCAAATCCATGTTACATAGAGACTTTGATATTAAATTTGTATACTAAAATGGGTTAATCCAAATTTTCTCTTTCTTTTTGAGTGAATATTTGTAACATTTTTGTAGATGATAATTTATCCTAGATATACAAAATTGTGAGAATGGGTACCATTTTTCACCACTTAAATGATTTCTTTTAAATGAATAGATCGTACAGTTTAAATGCCAATGTTGAGTCTTACGCGTTGTTTTTTAATTCCTTGATTTCCAAAACTTGTGTTTATTTAATTGATTTCTATCTAATAATCTGTGTCTCCCCTTTATTGTTTCTTACTTTATATTTTATTGATCTATAGTTAATTTGCATTATTATATTAGTTTCAGAGGTACAACATAGTGATTCATATATGTTTAGGTTGTTCTCCATTTACGCTTATTATAAAAGAGTGGCTCTATTCCCCATGCTATACAGTACGTCACTGTAGATTATTGATTTTATACATAGTGGATTATTCCTCAGAATCTCCTACCACTATTTTGCTCCTCCACCCTGTCTCTGCCTGCTGGTAACTACTAGTCTGTTCTTTAATCCGGGAGTCTGTTTTGTTGTTGTTGTTGTTGTATTCAATTTTTTAGATGCCACGTGTAAGTGATAACCTACCAGGCTTGTTTTCTCTGTGGCTTATTTTACTAAGCATAATACCCTCCAAGTCCATCCATGTTCTTGCAAATGGCAAAATTTCATTTTTTGCTGAAGTCATCATAAAAAATCTTTTTTATCCCCTAACCTATTGATGAACACTTAGTTTGACTCCGTATCTTGGCTATGGCAAATGACACTGTTATGAACATTGGTGTGCAGTTATTTTTTTAAAATAGTGTTTTTGTTTTCTTCTGATATACCCAAGAGTGAAATTGCTGGGTATTATGGTAGTTCTCTTTTTAGTTTTCTGTGGAACCTCCATTCTGCTTTCCACAGTAGCTGCACTACTTCACATTCACATCAAGAGTGTACAAGAGTTTCCCTTTCTCCACATCCTCACTAACCTTTGTTATTTGTGACCTTTTTGATGACAGCCATTCTGACAAGACTGAGGTGATATATCTCATTGTTTTGATTTGCATTTTATTGCCGATTAGCTATGTTTAGCATCTTTGTGAGTTCTGGCTGTCTATCTGTATTTTTTCCTTGGAAAAATGTCTATTTAGGTCTTCTCATTTTTTTAAAAAAAGATTTTGGGTGTTGTTCTGATATTGAGTTGTATGTGCCGTTTCTGTAGTTTAGATATGAACCCTTGCTTGGTCATCTTTTTGGTGTTAACCTCTTACCATGTGCAAATATTGCCTCTCCTTCAGCAGGTTGTCTTTTCATTTTGTCTCTGGTTTCCTTTGCTGTGCAAAATCTTTTAAGTTTAGTGAAGTCCCATTTGTTTATTTTTGCTTTTGTTTCATTTGCCTTAGTAGACCGAACCCAAAACTGTTGCTATCATTTATGTTGCAGAATGTTCTGTATTTTCCTCTAGGGGTTTTATGGCCCTACCTTTAGGTCTTTACTCAGTTTTGCATTTATTTTATATATGGTGCGCTAAAATACTCTAATTTTATTCTTTTCCATGTAGCTGACCAGTTTTTCCAGTACCACTTCTTGAAGAGACAGTTTTTTCTCCATATTGCCTGTTTTGTCATAAATCAATTAAATATAAGTGTGTGGGCTTATTTCTGGGATCTCTATTCTATTCCAGTGATCTTTGTGTCTGTTTTTGCTCCGGTCCGATTCTCTTTGATGACTGTCCCTTTGCAGTATAATCTGAAGTCAAGGTGCGTGATGCCTCCAGCTCTGTTCTTTCTCAAGACTGTTTGGCTATTTGGGGTCTTTGTGTTTCTATACAAATTTTAAATTTACTTTTTCAAGTTCTGTGAAAATGTTTTGGTATTCTGATAGGGATTGCATTAAATCTGTACATTGTCTTTGGTAGTGTGGTTATTTTAACAGTATTAATTCTTCCAGTCCATGCACCTGTTATATTTCCCCATCTTTTTCTGTTGCCTTCAACTTCTTTCACCAATGGCTGATAGATTTCTGAGTACATGTCTTTTACCTGCTTAGGTGTGTTTGTTCCTAGGTATCTTATTCTTTTTGGTGAGATTGCATATGGTATTGTTTTCTTAATTTTTTTCTTTCTGACAGCTTTGAGTTTTGTTTTTTCTTCTTTTTCTAATTCCTTCAGGTGTAATGTTAGGTTGTTTATTTGATATTTTTCTTGTTTCCTAAGAATAAGCTTGTATCACTATAACTTCCCCCTGTGAACTGCGTTGGCTGTGTCCCATAGATTTTGGATCATTGTGTGTTCATTTTCATTTGTCTTGGGTATTTTTAGAATCCCTCTTTAATTTCTTCAGTGTTCCTTTCTTCCCCTTTTATTCCCTTCATCTGTGATGTGAGGACTATCTTTAATATTATGTTTGGATTTCTTTCAGTTGTGTGTGTGTGTGTGTGTGTGTGTGTGTGTGTGTGTGATTATTTAAGTTGCTGAGCTCTTAATTTCACATGGATACTAACAACCCTGCATTGTTAGTCTGCTCCCCCACAGTTACTGAATTTGACCTTATATTTTACATCTACTTGTTTTGTGTGTCCCTTAACTTCTTATTGTGAATATAGATGATTTTATTATTGTTTTCTTTCATGCTTCCTATTAGCTGTGTACATGGTTGATTTCCTGCCTTTGTTGAATATTTGCCTTATCCAACGAGGTTTTTCCTTTAGTAAGTTTCCTTTCCTAATTTTTATGTTTCAGTCGTGGCCTTTTCTTTTTCACTGAGAAAAGCCCCTTTAAGATTTCTCATAAAGCTGGTTTGGCGATGCTGAGCTCTTTTAGTTTTGCTTCTCTGTAAAACTTTAGATCTCACCATCAAATGTGAAGGAGAGCCTTGCTGGGTAGAGTATTTTTGGTTATAGGTTTTTCCCTTTCATGACTTTAAATATACCATGCCACTCCCTTCTGGCATGCAGAGGTTATCCTGAAAAGTCAGCTGATAACTTTATGCAAGTTCCCACGTTTGTAACTTGTTGCTTTTCCTTTGCTCCTTTTAATAGTGTCTTTTATCTTTATTTCTTTGCCATTTTAATTACAATGAGTCTTGACGTGGTCCTCTTTGGATTGATCCTGTTTTGGCCTTACTGTGTTTACTGGACTTGGATGTCTGTTTTCCTTCCCAGGTTATGGAAGTTTTCAGCTCTTATGTCTTCAGGTATGTTCTACACTGCTTTCTCTTTGCTTTTTGCTTCTGGGACCAGTATAAGGCAAATATTAGTACACTTGATGTTGTTTCACAAGTCTGTTCAACTTTCCTCATTTCATTTTAATCTATTGTTTTACCGTTCATCTTCAGTGATTGCCTGTACTCTGTCCTTCAGGTTTCTGATTCATTCCTCTGTATCGTTTAGTCTACAGTAGTTTTCTTCTGTGTATTTTTCATTTCAGTTATTGTATTCCTCATCTCTGTTTCGTTGTTCTTTAATGGTCTAACTCTTTTTCGAAAAAAATTCTCACTTCTTGCTCTGGTCGTCCATTCTTCTCCTGAGTCCTTTGATCAACTTTATAGTCATTACCTTGAACTCTTTGTTGAGGAGATGGGCTATCTCCACTTCACTTAGATCTTCTTCTGAGTTCTTACCTTGTTCCTTCATTTGGATCGTGTTTCTGTGTCACCTCGTTTTTCTTAACTTGCTGTTTTTATTGCTATGTATGTAGTAGGTTCATTACACTTCCTGACCTTGCAGAAGTGGCCTTTTGTAGGAGAGGTCCTATGTGTCCCAGCAGCCCACTGTCCCCTGGTCACCAGAGCTATGTGTTCTAGGTGTACCCCCTATGTGGGCTGCTTGGGCTCTTCTGTTGTGGAGGGTTGACTACTGTGGGTGGTCTGGTAGGCTTGGCTGCCCCCAGAGTGCTTGTTTGCCAGACTCTGCCTTGTACGGAGGCTGTCTGTGCTGCTTGGTGAGGCTACATCATAAGGCAGCTGGCTGCACAACTCTGGGGGACACCAGATCTAGTGCTGGTTCACTTATGGGTAGAATTGCAGTCCAGGTGATATCAGGGCTAGTGCCCAGTCGCTGGTCCTGGGGCTATGCTGGCCACTGGGAGGAAGACACAGGTCCTGAGTTTTGGCTGCAGGGCCCAGGAGTCGCAGAGTTGGTGTTGGATCACCGTTCCTGGCACAGCTATCTGCAGGGTCTGGGGTATCCCTAATCTTGTGTTGGCATTCTGCTGGGCAGGGGCAGGACCCAGCTGAGTCCATGGCTGCTTCTGGCCTGCAAGTGAGTGTTCTGGTCACACAGGCTGCTGGGCTGTGGTATTCCTGGAGCTGCTGTGTGCCTGTTGGTGTATGAGGCTGATCCCACTGCTAGAGCAGGTTTGCTGTTGGGTAGGTCCAAGCTCCATCCAGTCCCTGTGCAGTAATCACCTGCTGACGGTGAGGCTGATTCCAAGGCCAGAGCAGGCTCACTTGTCAGAGGGGCCAGGGACTCTGGGGCTGGTGCCTGTCCACTGACGTGTGGAGGCTGGTCCTGGGGCTTTCGGTGGCTGGGCCCATGTCCAGGGGCAGCTGTGCATTGAGAGGGTCTGAAGGCAGGCTGTTTGCTGGTGGGTGGGGCTATGCCCATGCTCAATTAGTTGCTTGGCCTGCAGCATCCTAGTACTTGTGTCTATAGTCTTGTGGAAATGGGTAGGGCTAGGTCCTGAGTCTAAAAAGATAGAGGGAGGATTCTGAAATTATGCTTGCTGGTACCAGTGGCCACGAGGTAGAAGGAGCTCCCCCAAGTGGCTGCTGCCAGTGTCTATGTCCCTGAGGTTGTGCTGTAGTTGCCTCTTGCCTCTCTGGGAGAGTCTCCAAGATCAGGAGGTAGGTGTGACCCAGGATCCTTTCAAATGACTGCTTCTGTTCCGATTCTTGGGTCATGTGGGATTTTGTAAGCATTTTTTCTTTTTTTTTTGCAGTATGCGCACCTCTCATGTTGCAGAGCACAGGCTCCGGACGTGCAGGCTCAGCGGCCGTGGCTCACGGGCCCAGCCGCCCCGTGGCATGTGGGATCCTCCCGGACCGGGGCACGAACCTGTGTCCCCTGCATCGGCAGGCAGACTCTCAACCACTGCGCCACCAGGGAAGCCCTGTGAGCATCTTTTAAGTGTGGAATCTCTATTTCCCACAACCCTCTGTCTCTCTGGAAAATAAGCACTACTGGTCTTCAAAGCCCAACTTTCTAGAACTCTTCTTTCCAGCCCAGGATCCCTGGGCTTGGGAGCCTGATGTTGGGTTCATACCCCTTGCTACCTGGGAGCACCTCAGAAATTGTAATTATTCTCCCATTTGTGGGCCACCCACCTGGTGGTATGGGTCTTGACTCTATTGAGATTTTGCCCTTCCTTCCTGTCTTGCCGAGGTGCCTTCCTTATATCTTGAGCTCTAAAACATCTTTTATGGTAGGTCCCGGCCTTTTGCATCCATTGCTGTTGTGACTTTTGTGTGCCCATGAGAGGCATCAAGCTCTGGGTCTTTGAATGCTACCATCTTGGACAATCTCTCCACTTCATTCTTAGATCATATCATTTAATTTTTCTTAGTATTTTATTTGATTAGCGACAGTTTGAAATTTATTATCACTCATGTTTACTTCTCCTGTTTTAAAAAATTGAATAGTGCATTCATTCATTTTGAAATGAAGGTAGTGACCTGTGAATTTCAATACCTCAAAAATCAAGGATAGGACAAAAGTCTTTTCTACCTGTGTTACCCTCAAACTCTGCACCCCACCCCACCCTGGGGATTAACCTCTTGCACCCATGCTCACCTTCTGTTTTTGGACCGTTCACCATCACTGCATCTGTACGTGTGTTGACCAAGTGAACTCTAGTCTTTCCAGTTTTTGTGTGTTGTTTTTTGGATTAGGGAACAGTCCTACTCTGAATGTACATTTACTGGTCTGCTGAAGTTCATGTATAAACCTGTCAAGCACATTACCAGAATTGGAATTGCTTGTATATACACTTTGATAAATTTTAGAGAGAATGGTAGAAAAGAAGTAAATTGTATTTCAAATCCCACAATATTCTCACACCATGAAAACCCTTCCCTTTTTAATGTATTTGTGTGTAGTTTATCTTTATGCCCATACTATATTTCCCAGAGATGGGTAAGTGTTATGTTTCTTGCTAGCACATTTACCGTATTGTTCAAAGTCAGGCGTTTAGTGGTTTAACATGATCATATTTCCATGAACTTGCAAGTACAAGATCTTCTCTCACACTGTCTATTACTCCCTGCTGTTTTATATTTCCCTCCTAGTTCTCAGTCCTGGTCTTCTCTTTATGTTGTTCATCAACCTGGATACGTTATACTATTTTCTCTCTTATTCAAGACCAATAGAATAGAATAGAACACCCAGAAATAAACCCTGATATATGGCCAAATGATTTTTGACAAGTGGCCAAGACTTTTCAAAGTAGAACGGATAGTATTTTCAACAAATGGTGCTGAGAAGTATTGTTGTCAACATGCAAAAGAAGGAAGATGGACCCTTACCTAACATCATATGCAAAAATTAATGAAAACGTATCAAGAAACTAAATATAAGACCTAATAAAATAAAAAGTCTTAGAAGAAGACACAGGACAAGAGCTTCATGACATTGGATTTGGCAGTGTTTTCCTCAATATGAAACGAAGGAACAACAAAGGTACAGCTAACAAAAAAATAAACAATTTGCAGTACATAATTTAAAAAAATGTGTATCAAAGAAATGTAAACAGAATAAAATGGCAAGCCACAAGATGGGAGAAAATATTTGAAAGCCATCTATCTGACAAGCGATTTCTATTCAGAATATACAGAGAACTCCTACAACTCAACAAAAAGCAAACACCCTGATTCAAACATGGATAAAAGACTTGAATAGATGGTTCTTCAAAAAGATGTACAAATGACTGAGCACTTGAATAGATGGTCCATATCACTAAATGCATGTTTATATATTTGTGTGCATGCATACACCCACAAGCGCACACACACATACACAAGCAGAAAACAAGTATTGGTGAGGATGTGAGGGAGTTGGAAGCATTGTGCTATGTCAGTGGGAATGTAGAATGATACAGCTGCTTTGCAAAAGAGTATGGCAATGTTTCAGATATTGACAAATAGAATTACTACATGATCCAGGAATTTTACTATGAGGTATACCCAAAGGAATTGAAATCAGGGTCTTAAAGAAGTATTTGTACTCCAGTGTTTAGAGCAGTAATAATCACAGTAGCTAAAATATGAAAGCAACCTAAGTGTTCATCCACTAGTTCCTGGATAAGGAATGTGTGGTATACCCATATAAGACAATATTATTCAGTGTTAAGAAGGAAAAGATCTAGGAATATGCTACAGCATGGATGACTCTTGAGGAAATTTAGCTACCAAAATGCCATTTTTCTGACTTTTAGTGAGTCATAACAATACAACTACTTATTTCAATTATATGGGGTACTTAGTGTAGTCAAAACCATAGAAATTGGGAGGGTAATGATGCTTTTCAGGTGGTTATGGAGCAGAAAGGAAAGTTATTTGTAAAGGATATAGAGTTACAGTTTTAAAACGTAGAAAAAAATTAGAAAGATAAATGGTGATGTTCATCGCCCAATAATATGAATGTATTTAATATCACTGAACGGTGCACTTTATAATAATTAACATGTTATATTTTATGTTATTTGATTTTACTAACATACAAAATTGGGAAAGAATGTAATATCAGGAAAGGGAGTGGCCCTGGGATAGAGCAGAGAGTAATCAGAAGGGTGAGACACTGCATATGTTGAAGAAGAAGAGCTGAGAGTCTTCATTGGACAGAAGAGACTTTATAAAAAAGAAAAAAAATTACTCTGAGGGTGTATTAAATAGATACCTGTGGGTGTACTGCTATCTCCCATGGGTTATCTTAAAGAGTCTTTAATAAAGTCCATAAGGCTTGCTGAGGCTTTTTTAAAAACTGGATTCCCTAGGAGATAATTAGAGGGTGGTACTTAAGTCTATGTCTAGGTTGACAGATTTTGCAGGGAAGACGAAGGAACCTGAGAAGAGTGGAGGTCCTGAGAGTGTAAGTACATGGAAATTAGAAAAAAAATAATAAAGGGAATTAGGAAAGCGTTGGACTTCGAAGGTCATGTAGTACTGAGTCAGACCTGAGGTTTCTAAGGAGCGATATACACAGTTGCTCTTTGGATTACTTGTTGATAAAGATAAGTGGGAAAACTAGAGTCGTTTCCAAGTGTAGGCAGGATATAATGAGAGGATGGAGGTGGACAGTAGGGAGGCCCAGAGAAAAGTGGGAAGGTCATATTGGACCAAGATGGTGGTAATATCCAGCAGAACAGATGGTAGGGCAGACTGTGGATTCATCTTTTTTATTTCGGCTCCCCACCTCATCCTTAATAATTCTTTGGGAATATTTCATTGCTCTGTGAGTCAGGTACAGAATTCGAGTGAGGAGACTACACCCTCAGTGTCCAGCTGTCTGAGTCCTCAGTGTGCTTCAGATGATGGAGAACTATTGCTTCTTTATGAGAAGAGTTAGTACCTCGTAGCTAAGCTTAAGCTGGAGCTTATGCAATATTGATTCCATTTTATATATACTGTTGGCATGGAGGTTCCTCCTCCTCTTTTCTTGACCGTTATGAAATGAATCTATATTTCTCAATATTTGGGTATATCAGATAAATACATTAAGTAAAGGAATCTTATATATTGCTCACTGCATAGTTTGCTCTTTCTTGTTTCTCTTTCACCTTTACTAAATTAGCACAGAGAGAGACCTTGAAATGTTCTAATCAGGAGAGATTAGAACATCATATTTCTAGAGAGGTTGGTTGGACAGAGCAGGGGTCCCAGCGAGAATCAAAGCTTCTGTTTCTACTTGGAAGTGTACCTGTATAGAGTAGAGGGCTCCAGGAAATATCCTAGAATATTGCAATATCCCTGCGGGAGATCACTAAGAGAGGCAGGATCTGGTACCAGATCAGTGTACTATGAAATGTGTGTCAGTCGTCTGATGTGAGATTCTCAGAGCCAATCCCATATGGTAGGGCTGAGTGCAGAGTGATGAAGAACCTGTGAAAGCCTCTGATTGCATGTTAAAGATGAAGCTCTGATTTTGGGGAGAATTTTCTTACCTGACTGAATGTCACCCTTCTGTGGGGATGAGATTCTGTGCTTTTCCTCTCTTGATGACCACTGACTGAAAATCATTAGAGGATCATGTCTAGAAAGCATACTTTATTTAATTTCTTAAAGAAGAAGACATTTTTATCCACTTTCAAACTGAGGATCAAGGGGAATGACATCAGTGACAATGTCAGAGTAGGGAGCTCTGGCTTGTGTCCATCGCCAGAAAACACTGACATACGTGGTAAAACCTGTCAGAATGATCTTGTCAACACATGTAAGTTTTCTTTTCTTTTTCACCCTGTAGATTTATCTTTCATTGAAACTTAACTTACTACAGGATGTGGAGAATAAACAGGGAAGTAGAAACTGTATTTCCTGATGAGAGAATCACTAAGTCACATTAGCTGTTCTGAGCTATGTCTTACTCACCGTGACTGTAATTAAAACAAACAAACAAACAAAACACTTTTTAAAGTTTTTTTGTAAGTCAGCTCTGACATTTCCTAGTTAAAGACAAGGTAACAGATACAGACTTAGATCTACCAGAATGGAGCAAAATTTTGATTGCACCTGTGTTGAATATATGAGCATGACCTGCTACAAATCTTCATTATACTTATTGCCACAACTGACAAATTCGCTTTTTCCACTCCTGATATGTTGCATGTACGGAATGCATAGGTGACTAACCCCAGCTGGTCACAGGTAAACTCTGCCACATGGATTACTGCATGTTTTCCTGCTGGAAGACCACACATTCTCGAGTATCATGCCTGCAGAGTATCTGGGCTCTTCTTTTTTTCTGGATAAAGGTTAGATAATCACCTAATTTTATGAGAAATATAAAAATTGTATTTTCACATTCTTCAGGTTTTTATTTATCCATTCTCTTTCAAGCCCTAAGTGCAAATATTAAAGTGATTTCCAAGAGGGTGGTAAATAAGACAGCTACATTCATGCTCCAAAGTTAGCAATAAAGCATAATACAATTGTAAGTGCACTAATGTGTGATTAATATGTGGATACTTATGTAAATGCAATTTTAGTAATGCTTTGTGGAGAGCTTCAGAATCTAGGTATTAAAAAGGAGTTCTTGAAACTCTCAGGGAATTATAGAGAAGTCTTTGTGTCTCTAAGTATCAATCTGAAATAATGCATATTCTCATAAATAAACTAGGCATAAAATTGTAGGAAAAAACTTCATGAAATGAAAGAGCATGTGATGGCCATACAAGAAAAATAATATTCTCAGAGAATAATGAACAGTGTGGAGTTCAGCAGAAGGGTAATGCAGATTCAGAGAGTAATACTTCGGAGAGCCTAATTATGAGTTCCTCATATTTCATCTTTGGAGAGACGGTAGTCATTTGAAATATGATGTTATAAGATGACGTTAACATACTTAAATACTTTCGTTTAGAAATGACCACTTAGAACCAGAATAAATGAAGGAGAACACAGAATTATGTTTTTGTTGATTTTTGAAGATCTCAGGTGAGTGCTGATAATTTAAAAATACATGATGTCTTTCACTGCAAAGTAAATGAGCTGTTACAGTGGAGGATTCCTGGACTGAATGTCAATATTATGACATAGTATGAGTGTGTTTCGTGTTTGGTAATTGCAATCATTGTTGCTTTTGTTGTGGTCATCCATTTACAATGCTTGGTGTCAGTTGATTTTTCTCTTGGAAAAATAAAATACATTCTGTGTGTGTTAAAAAAAACCATACATGATGTCTTGATACAGTTGTATGGAATTTGAGATCTGGAAAAAAGCATTTCTTTTCTGTATTGCTAGGATGATAATTGGATATTTTTGCAAGACAGAGATTTCAGGATGAAAATCTCATGTCTCTAAGTGGGAAGTCAGTTCATGGTGGAACATTCTATTAAAGCTGTGTGAGTGCAGAAATATTTCTTTGGAAGGAAGAGGTCACGAATCCCTTTTTAACAGTTAGTGGTTTATAGTATACCGAATGAGCAAAATGGCTATTTCTGAACTTTAGGAAAAAATAATATAATTTTTCTGCATTTATATTATGAAGCTGATGTAGAATATCAAAAATTCTTTATTTTGAAAAACAACGTAATCAATTTGACATAATTCATATATATTGAACCTGTGGTACACACACACAATAAAACTTACATTCAAAAAACCTTTGCACTTAAGAAATATTTTCTAGTGTAGTTGATTTACAATGTTGTGGGTTTTTTAAATACATGTTTATTGGAGTATAATTGCTCTATAACACTGTATTAGTTTCTGCTTTACAACAAAGTGAATCACCTATATGTACACATATATCCCCATATCCCCCCCTCTTGAGACTCCCTCCCACACACCCTATCCCACCCTGTGGGGGACATAAAGCACCGAGCTGATCTCCCTGTGCTATGCGGCAGCTTACCACTAGCTCTTTTACATTTGGTAGTGTATATATGTCAGTGCTACTCTCTCGCTACGTCCCTGTCTCCCCTTCCGCCCTGTGTCCTTAAGGCCGTTCTCTACATCTGTGTCTTTACTCCTGCCCTGTCACTAGGTTCGTCAGTACCATTTTTCTAGATTCCACATACATATGTGTTTGCGTACGGTATTTGTTTTTCTCTTTCTGACTTACTTCACTCTGTATGACAGACTCTAGGTCCAACCACCTCACTACAAATAACTCAATTTTGTTCTTTTTTATGGCTGAGTAATACTCCATTGTATATAATGGGTCACATCTTCTTTATATATTCATCTGTCGATGGACATTTAGGTTGCTTCTATGTCCTGGCTATGGTAAATAGTGCTACCGTGAACACTGTGGTACATGTATCTTTTTGAATTATGGTTTTCTCCGGGTATATGCCCAGTAGTGGGATTGCTCGGTCATATGGTAGTTCTATTTTTAGCTTTTAAGGAACCTCCATACTTTTCTCCATAGTGGCTGTATCAGTTTACATTCCCACCAACAGTGCAGGAGGGTTCCCTTTTCTCCACACCCTCTGCAGCCTTTATACATTGTTGTATTAATTTCTGCTGTGCAGCAAAGTGATTCAGCTTTATATATATATATATATATATATATATATATATATATATTCTTTTCCATTATGGTTTATTACAGGATATTGAATATAGTTTCCTCTGCTATACAATAGGTCTTTGTGGTTTGTCCATCCTATGTAGAATAGCTTTCTTCTGCTATTCCAAAATTCCCAATCTTTCCATCACTCTCTCCTTGGCAACCACAGCTCTGTTTTCTATATCTGTGTGTTTGTTTCTGTTTCGCTGACATGTTCATTTGTGTCCTGTTTTCGATTCCACATATAAGTGATATTATATGGTATTTGTCTTTCTCTTTCTGACTTACTTCGCTTAGTATCATTATCTCTAGGTCCATCCATGTTGCTGCAAATGGCATTATTTCATTCTTTTTAATGTCTGAGTAATATCTGTTGTATACGTATACCACACCTTTATACATTCACTTTTCAATGAACATTTAGGTTGTTTCCATGTCTTGGCTATTATAAATAGTGCTGCTATGAACATAGGGTTTTATGTATCTTTTTGAATTATAGTTTTGTCTAGATATATGTCCACAAGTGGGATTGCTAGATTATATGGCAACTCTCTTTATAGTTTTTTTGGGGAACCTCCATACTGTTTTCCATAGTGGCTGCACCAACTTACATGGCCACCAACAGTGTAGAAGGGTTCCCTTTTCTCTATACCCCATCCAGCATTTGTTAATTGTAGATTTTTTTAATGATTGCCATTCTGATCAGTGTGAAGTGATACCTCATTGTAATTTGGATTTGCATTTCTCTAATAATTAGTGATGATGAGCATCTGTTCATGTGCCTATTGGCTATCTGTATGTCTTCTTTGGAGAAATGTTTATTTAGGTCTTCTACCCATTTTTCCATTGAGTTATTTGTTATTTTGTTATTGAGTTGTATGAGCTGTTTGTATAGTTTGGAAATTAAGCCCTTGTCAGTCTCATCATTTGGTAATATTTTCTCCCAGTCCATAGGTTGTATTTTCATTTTGATTATGGTTTCCTTTGCTGTGCAACAGCTTATAAGTTTGATTAGTTCCTGTTTCTTTTTTGCTTTTACAGTAAGTCCCCTACATATGAGCAAGTTCTGTTCCAAGAGTGCGTTTGTAAGTTCAACTTGTTTGTAAGTCCAACAAAGTTAGCCTAGGTACCCAACTTACACAGTCGGCTATATGGTATTGTACCGTAATAGGTTTATAATACTCTTCACACAAACAACACATAAAAAACAAACACAAAAATAAAGAAAACATTTTTAATCTTATAGTACAGTAACTTGGAAAGTACAGTAATACAGTACAACAGCTGGGATACTCGGGCTGGCATCGAGGGAACAGGCGAGAAGAGTTACTGATTAGAGGAGGGAGAGGAGGTGGGAGAAGGCAGAGGTGAAGGATTATCAGCAGTAGGAGACAGAGGGAAAGCTGCCATTTCACTCATAACTGACGTTGATGACACAAGTTCTGGTTCCTTGCTGGATTTAATTCTATCTACCCTCTTGAAAAAATGATCCATTGATGTCTGGGTAGTAGCTCTTTTTTTCTCATCATAGATGACAAGGTAGCACTGGATTTCATTCTGAATGGCTGCTGCCACCTTTGGGTACCATTCTAGGTTCGGGTCCTGTGCCTCAAAAACTAACAGTGCTTCCTCAAATAAAGAAGATTCCCTTGCCATTTCCTGTGTCGTGAATCTCTTCAGTTCTTCAGTTACTTCTTCTTCCTCCTGTCCCTCTTCGTCCTTTCTCTTGGCCTCCAGTTCCATCAGTAAGGTCCTCATGTTGCACAGCAAGGACTTCAATGAAATTGTCCTCTTGCAGATCTAGCTCCAGCTTCTCTCTGAGGGTCACTACGTTGCTCAAGACCTCTTTGGACTTCTGATCTACTTTCTCAAATCCACAAAAATCATGAACAAACTGTGGGCAAAGGTTCTTCCAAACCCCATTCATGGTGACCACCATACGCTCACACCATGCAAAGTCAATGTTTTTATGGTCTTGTAGATGTTATAGTCCTTCCAAAGCTGTCCCTAGGTTGTTCCTGATTTGTCACTTACCTTTACTGCCTGACAAAAAGTGTGACATAAATAATACTTCTTGAAAGTCGCTCTAACTCCCTGGTCCATAGGTTGGATGAGCAACAAAGTATTCGGTGACAGATGCACTACTTTGACGTTGGGCTGAAAGTCATCCATGGATGGGGGGTGGCCCACAGCATTGTTGAGCAGCAAAAGAATGTTTTGCTGGAACGTCCTTCTCCAAGCAATATTTCTCTACATCTGGGATAAAGTGGTGGCAAAACCAGTCCTGGAACGTGGCCTGTGTCATCCAGGATATGGGGTTACGCTTCCACGCAACAGGAAGAGAGCCCTTGGCTATGTTTTTAAGGGCTCTTGGGTTCTCCGAATGATAAACTAAGAGAGGCTTCAGCTTCAATTCACCGGAAGCATTGCCACCAAACAACAGTTAGCCTATCCTTTGCTGCTTTACAGCCCAGCATCAACTTTTCCTCCTTACTGGTGTAACTTCGGTCTGGCATCCTCTTCCAGTACAGTTGTGTCTCATCCACATTAAAAACCTGGTTGGGTAAATACACACCATTATCAATAATTTCTCAAAGTGTTTCCGGAAGTTCCCGGACAGCTAACCTATCTGCACTTGCTGCCTCTCCACTTACTTTTACGTTGTGAAGGTTGGCTCTAGCCTTGAACCGATGAAAGCAGCCATGGCTGGCATTAAAAGATGTGCCCTCTGATTCTTTGCCGTTTTTCTTCTTCAAGTCTTCATAAGGCTTTTAGCTTTCTCTTGAATCAGCATTAAGCTGAGCAGGACTCAGCACTGACGTTGATCCTGCATCTGCACACTGAGAAGTTTCTCCCTCTCCTCCATCACTTTTCCATGCTTCTTCGATATTTTGTCAACATCGTCAGCACAGCAGGTTTCACATGTTCCATGATCTTGTCCTTGTTCTTTAGATTCGTGCCAATGATTGAATGATTCATGTTATAAGAATGAGCGATGTCTAACATCTTTTTGCCTCGCTCCACTCTCTCAATTACTTTCACTTTTGTTTCCGTTATTATCGCTTGGCCCTTCTTAACAGTAGCAGCTACATCACCGCTGCTTTTACGGTTGCTTCCAGACATCTTGGGCTTGAAATAAAGGTACCGTACTACTGTACTCTATACAGTACTGTAAAGTACACAAAAGCACAACCACTTATAGAGGATGCACGCACATGACAATGTATGCCAGACACGTGAACTAACTTACATGATTGGACATGGGAATGGACGTTTGCATCTTTGAAAGTTTGCAACTTGAAGGTTCGTATGTAGGTGACTTACTGTATTTGTACTGCCTAGGGAGAACTACCTAGGAAAACTGTGGTATGATTTATGTCAGAGAATGTTTTGCTTATGTTCTCTTCTAGGAGTTTTAAGGTGTCCTATCTTATATTTAAGCATGTAAGCCGTTTTGAGTTTATTTTTGTGTATGGTGTGAGGGTATGTTCTGACTTCACTGATTTGAATACGGCTGTCCAACTTTCAAAACATCACTTGCTGAAGAGACTATCTTTTCCCCATTGTATATTCTTGCCTCCCTTGTCGAAGGTTAATCGACCATAGGTGTGGGGGTTTATTTCTGGGCTCTCTATTCCATTCCATGGATTCATGTATCTCTTTCTGTGCCAATACCATGCGGTTTTGATTACTGTAACTTTGTAGTATTGTCTGAAGTTTAGGAGGGTTATGCCTCCTGCTTTGTTCTTCCTCAGGATTGTGTTGACAGTTCTGACTTTTTATGGTTCCAGATACATTTTAGGATTATTTGTTCTAGTTCTGGGGAAAATGTCATGGGCAATTTGATAGGGATCACATTAAATCTGTAGATTGCTTTGGGTAGTATAGCCATTTTAACAGTATTAATTCTTCCCATCCAAGAGCGTGGGATGTCTTTCCATTTCTCTGAATCATCTTCAGTTTCCTTTACTAATGTTTTGTAGTTCTCAACATATAAATCTTTCACCTCCTTGGTGAGGTTTATTCCTGAGTATTTAATTTTTTGATGCCATTTTTAAAAGGATTGCTTGTTTACATTTCCTTTCTGGTATTTCATTGTTAGTGTAAAGAAATGCAACCAGGGACTGCCCTGGTGGCTCCATGGTTGAGAATCTGCCTGACAATACAGGGGACATGGGTTTCAGCCCTGGTGCAGGAAGATCTCACATGCCGTGGAGCAACTAGACCTGTGTGCCACGAGTACTTAGCCTGCACACTAGAGCCCGTGAGCCACAACTACTGAGCCCGTGTGCCACAACTACTTAAGCCCGCGTGCCTAGAGCCCGTGCTCTGCAACAAGAGAAGCCACTGCAATGAGAAGCCTGCGCACCACAACGAAGACTAGCCCCCACTGGCCACAACTAGAGAAAGCCCGTGCACAGCAATGAGGACCCAATGCAGCCAAAATAAATTTAGAAAAAGAAAAGAAAAACCAAGAAATGCAACCAATTTATGTATGTTAATCTTGTATCCTGCTACTTTGCTGAATTTGTTTATCAGTTCTAGTAGTTTTTGTGTGGAACTTTTAGGGTTTCCTTTATATATATTATCATGTCATCTGCATATAATGACAACTTTACCTCTTCCCTTCCAATGTGGTTAGATTTTATTTCTTTTTCTTGTCTGATTGTTGTGGCTAGGACTTCCAATACTATGTTGAAGAGAAGAGGTGAGAGTGGGCATCCTTGTCTTGTTCCAGATTTTAGGGGGAAGGCTTTCAGTCTATGAACATTGAGTATTATATTGGCTGTGGGTTTGTCATAAATAGCTTTTATTATGTTGAGATATGTTTCCTCTATACCCACCTTGGTAAGTGTTGTTTTGTTTTGTTTTGTTTTGTTTTTTGCGGTACGCGGGCCTCTCACTGTTGTGGCCTCTCCCGTTGTGGAGCACAGGCTCCGGACGTGCAGGCTCAGCGGCCATGGCTCATGGGCCCAGCCGCTCTGCAGCACGTGGGATCTTCCTGGACCGGGGCACAAAGCCGTGTCCCCTGCATCGGCAGGCAGACTCTCAACAACTGCGCCACCAGCCAAGCCCTATCCTTCAGTTTTTTAATATGGTGTATCACATTGATTTGCATGTATTGAAGAATCCTTGCATCCCTGGGATAAACCCCACTTGATCTTGGTGTATGATCCTTTTAATGCGCTCTTGGATTCTGTTTGCTAGTATTTTGCTGTGGATTTTTGCATCTATGTTCATCAGTGATATTGGTCTGTAGTCTTCTTTCTTTGTGACATCTTTGTCTGGTTTTGATATCAGGGAGATGGTGGTCTCATAGAATAAGTTTGGGAGAGCCTCCCTCTGCTATATTTTGGAAGAGTTTGAGAAGGATAGGTGTTAACTATTCTCTAAATGCTTGATAGAATTTGCCTGTGAAGCCGTCTGGTCCTGGACTTTTGTTTGTTGGAAGATTTTTAATCACAGTCTCAATTTCAGTGCTTGGGATTGGTTTGTTTATAGTTTCTATTTCTTCCTGTTTCAGTCTTGGAAGCTTGTGCTTTTGTAAAAATTTGTCCATTTCTTCCAGGTTGTCCATTTTATTGGCATATAGTTGCTTGCAGCAATCTCTCATGATCCTTTGTATTTCTGCAGTGTCAGTTTTACTTCTCTTTTTTCATTTGTAATTCTATTGATTTGAGTCTTCTCCCTTTATTTCTTGATGAGTCTGGCTAATGATTTATCAATTTTGTTTATCTTCTCAGAGAACCAGCTTTTAGTTTTTTTGATCTTTGCTGTTGTTTCCTTCATTTCTTTTTCATTTATTTCTGATCTGATCTTTATGATTTCTTTCCTCTGCTGACTTTGGGGTTTTTTTTCTTTCTTTCTCTAATTGCTTTAGGTGTGTGGTTAGCTTGTTTATTTGAGATGTTTCTTGTTTCTTGAGGTAGGATTGTAGTGCTATAAACCTCCCTCTTAGAACTGCTTTTGCTGCATCCCATAGGTTTTGGGTCTTCATTGTCATTTGTTTCTAGGTATTTCTTTATTTCCTCTTTGATTTCTTCAGTGATGTCTTGGTTATTAAGTAGTGTATTGTTTAGCGTCCATGTGTTTGTATTTTTTACAGATCTTTTCCTGTAATTGATATCTAGTCTGATAGCATTGTGGTTGGAAAAGATACTTGATACGATTTCAATTTTCTTAAATTTACCAAGGCTTTTTTTGTGACCCAAGATATGATCTATCCTGGAGAATGTTCCACGAGCACTTGAGAAAAAGTGTATTCTGTTGTTTTTGGATGGAATGTCCTATAAATATCAATTAAGCCCATCTTGTTTAATGTATCATTTAAAGCTTGTGTTTCCTTATTTATTTTCATTTTGGATGATCTGTTCATTGGTGAAAGAGGAGTGCTAAAGTCCCCTACTATGATTGTGCTACTGTCGAATTCCCCTTTTATGGCTGTTAGCATTTGCCTTATGTATTGAGGTGCTCCTTTGTTGGGTGCATAAATATGTGCAATTGTTATAAGTTCTTCTTGGGTTGATCCCTTGATCAATGTAGTGTCCTTCTCTGTCTCCTGTAATAGTCTGTATTTTAAAGTCTGTTTTTGTCTGATATGAGAATTGTACCCTAGCTTTCTTTTGATTTCCATTTGCATGGAATATGTTATTCCATCCCCTATCTTCCAGTCTGTATGTGTCCCTAGGTCTGAAGTGGGTCTCTTGTAGACCGCATATTTACTGGTCATGTTTTTGGATCCATTCAGCCAGTCTATGTCTTTTGGTTGGAGCATTTAATCCATTTACATTTAAGGTAATTATTGATATGTATGTTCTTATTACCATTTTCTTAATTGTTTTGGGTTTGTTATTGTAGGTCTTTTCCTTCTCTTGTGTTTCCTGCCTAGAGGAGTTCCTTTAGCATTTGTTGTAAAGCTGGTTTGGTGGTGCTGAATTCTCTTAGCTTTTGCTTGTCTGTAAAGGTTTTAATTTCTCTGTCAAATCTGAATGAGATCCTTGCTGGGTCGAGTAATCTTGGTTGTAGCTTTTCCCCTTTCATCACTTTAAATATGTCCTGCCATTCCCTTCCGGCTTGCAGAGTTTCTGCTGAAAGATCAGCTGTAAACCTTATGGGGATTTCCTTGTATGTTATTTGTTGTTTTTCCCTTGCTGCTTTTAATATTTTTTATTTGTATTTAATTTTGAATAGTTTGATTAATATATGTTTTGGCATGTTTCTCCTTGGGTGTGTCTTGCATGGGACTCTCTGCCCTTCCTGGACTTGATTAATGATTTCCTTTCCCATATTAGGGAAGTTTTCAACTATTATTTCTTCAAATATTTTCTCAGTCTCTTTCTTTTTCTCTTCTACTTCTGCGACCCCTATATTAGAATATTGGTGTGTTTAATGTTGTCCCAGAGGTGTCTCAGATTTTCCTCAATTCTTTTCATTCTTTTTTCTTTATTCTGCTCTGCAGTAGTTATTTCCACTATTTTATCTTCCAGGTCATTTATCCATTCTTCTGCCTCTGTTATTCTGCTATTGTTTCCTTCTAGAGAATTTTTAATTCCATTTGTTGTGTTGTTCATCATTGTTTGTTTGCTCTTTAGTCCTTCTAGGTCCTTGTTAAACGTTTCTTGTATATTCTCCATTCCAGTTCCAAGATTTGGGATCATCTTTACTATCATTACTCTGAATTCTTTTTCCGGTAGACTGCCTATTTCCTCTACATTTGTTTGTTCTGGTGGGATTTTGCCTTGCTCCTTCATCTGCTGTGTGTTTCTGTGTCTTCTCATTTGGCTTTGGGGACTGTGTTTGGGGTGTCCTTTTCGAAGGCTTCAGATTCGTAGTTCCCGTTGTTTTTGGTGTCTGCCCCCAGTGGCTAAGGTTGGTTCAGTGGGTTGTGTAGGCTTTCTGGTGGAGGGGACTGGTGCCTGTGTTCTGGTGGGTGTGTCTGGATCTTGTCTTTCTGGTGGACAGGTCCGCATCCGGTGTTGTGTTTTGGGGTGTCTGTGGCCTTATTATGATTTTAGGCAGCCTCTCTGCTAATGGGTGGGCCTGCGTTCCTGTCTTGCTAGTTGTTTGGCATGGGATGTCCAGCACTGGATCTTGCTGGTCTCTGAGTGGAGCTGGGTCTTAGCGTTGAGACGGATATCTCTGGGAGGCTTTCGCCGTTTGATATTACAAGGTGCCGGAGGCCTCTGGTAGACCAATGTCCTGAACTCAGCTCTCCGAACTCAGAGGCACAGGCCTGACACCCGGCCAGAGCACCAAGACCCTGTCAGCCACACGGCTGGGGGTGAGAGCAAGAGGTAGCTTTGGTACATCTCAAAGACCACCAATGAGATTCACTAACCATTTTCTCTCCATAAGTGAAGAAAACAAAATTCAGTCTTTGGCTAGTCAGCCACTTTGGTATTCAGCCTCCAAGATGGCCCCAACTATCCCCTAATTATCTCCCAGTCTTCATGTACCTGTGTGGCTCCTCGCACTTGAAAAGGGCTGACTGTTTCACTAATAAGAAATTGCAGAAATGACAAAGTGCAGCTTCCAAAGTTGTAAAAGACATTGCAGCTTCTGCTTTGGTTTCTGCTAGATCACTCATCCTGGGATAAGCCAGATGCCATGTCATGAGGACACTCAAGCAGCCCTAAGGAGAGATCCATGTGGCAAGGAACTGAGGCCTCTTACCTACAGCCATGTGAGTGAGTCATCTCAGAAGTCAAAAGATTTAATTTTATTTATTTTTGTTTGCGTTGGGTCTTTGTTGCTGCACAAGATTTCTCTAGTTGTGTCAAGCAGGGGTTACTCATTGTTGTGGTGCAAGGGCTTCTCCTTGTGGTCGTTTCTCTTGTTGTGGAGTATGGGCTCTAGGTGCATGGGCTTCAGTAGTTGTGTCACGCAGGCTCAATAGTTGTTGCTTGCTGGCTCTAGAGCGCAGGCTCAGTAGTTGTGGCACACGGGCTTAGTTGCTCTGCAGCATGTGGGATCTTCCCAGACCAGGGATTGAATCCCTGTCCCCTGCATTGGCAGGCAAATTCTTACCACTGTGCCACCAGGGAAGTCCAGTGTGCTCTTTTTTTTTTTTTTTAGTCTGTTTTCATTATTTTCTATCTTAACGATTCGGTATTAAATAAAAAAAATAATACTCCTTTTATCCCTCCTGTTTGAGGATTATATATGAAGAAGTATGTCTTATTTATTAATCTCAAATTTTCAGCTTACTTTTAAGAAGTAATCACAATGTCAAGTATTTAATACCTTTCACTTCCACGTTGAAAAGCATGGATATTAAAGTGCTGATATAATTACCTTCCCTAGTCTATCGTTTTTACTTTTTGTTATGTATGAAAAACAACCAAAAACATGCATGGTTTGTAAGGAAATGACAAATTTCAGAAAATTCAGAATCTGAATACACTCTATACATAGCTTCTAGATAAAGACACAGAAAATTGCCAGATACTCAGATGCCCCCTGGTCGCATTCAGGTGACTCCTCTTAAGGTTTAATATTGTTCTTGTATGTAACAAAAAGATCATGTTACCTGTATTTTGTATTTTATATAAATGTTATGGCATAGTAAAAATCACTTTTGGATTGGGCTTTTTAAATTTTATGTTGCTTGTGAATATGCCTATATGGTTGCCTGTTGTTGTGATCATGCATTGCCACTGTTGCATAGGATTCCATAGTGTAAATATTTAATTATTAATTAATTTATTCCAATGTGTATTACAATATGAGTGATTTTCAGTTTCTGTCTATTGAGAATAGCACTGGTATATAAACTCTAGAACTTGAGCTTTGGTGGTGTGTGTATAAATTATTGTTCAATACTGAACAATAATGTAGTAGTAAGATTTTTGAGTCACAGCTTTCATGTGTTTATCTTTTTAGATATTTCTAAATATTTTCAAAACATTTGTATGATTTTTCATCTTCAGCAGCAATGAATGAGATTCAAGGATTATACACATTCTTGTGAAACTTGATTATACCTGTCATTTTCGTTTGAACTTTCTGGTTGGTGAGTGATAATTCCAGGTATCACTTTTTTGCATTTAATTGACTACTAAGAAGCCAAGCATCTTTTGATATGTTTACTTAACATTCTGTACTCTCTTTTTTGAAATATCTTTTGGTATATTTTCCCCATTTTTGCTATTACATTATCTTCTTATTGAAGACTTTTTTTTTTAACATCCGAAGACTTCTTATTTAGGAGGTTTTAATAAATGCTTGCTATGAGTTGTTTTCTCTTTCTGTCTCTCCTTCTCTTTCTTTAGATGAGTGTCAGTTTTTAATGTTAATAACATCTAATTTGTTATTTTCCTATTTATTTAGTCTTACTTCTATTTATTTATGTAGTCTTCTTATCTGTAGCAGAACACATTATTTATTCTAAACCACAAATATGTTTTCTTTCCTTCAATAAATCTAATTATTAAGCTTTAAATTTAAGTTAATTTTCTAAACTAAATATGTTGTATCATAGTGAGTATTAATTTTTCTATGACAGCTGAAAGGTTACATTTATTCAGAAAATGTTGTATTCAGCTTTCTTTTCATTTGCTTCTACTTCTCATTGATTCACAGAGGTAAACATCACTTCATCCATGGATCTGCCTTTTCTCTGATTTCTCATGGTCATTCTCACTAATTCGTCTTGCCTCCTGAAATCTTTAGCAATCCCATTATTCCACAGAAGCAAAAACCTTCCTTGGGCCTTTTTCCTCAGAAGATTGATTATTCCCACATTTTAAATGGGAGTTTGCAATAAGTTAGGAGAAAATGCCACAAGGGTCTCTCATTTTTTTTCCACACCTTGTATCAGTCTCTGCTTGCACTCTGTGTTCAAAGAGTTTTGTACAACACATTGATGGAAGGTGCCAGTTGTTTCTCTCCTTGGGGCAAAAGACAGATTAATTACCTGACAAATAAAATAAAGACAGTGTCTTGCCCTGTTCAAATGTTGGACAGGACTGCTTGCATCCTAATTTAAAAGTTTCAGGTGACTGAAGCTTAAGATTCCTAAGCTTTAATCCATACTTGCACCAAGCACAGCACCCAAAAGGACTGCCTTACATGACCCCATGAGACTTTTGTGTGCAAGTGGAACAGATAAAACTATAAAACTATTGCTGTCTTTTTGTGTCATAAAAATGATTTTTTGTCTCATTTAAAATATGTTTTTCTAAAATCTGAAAATGTGTCAGGCTAAAATATTGGAATTTCAAATATGGTAAAATCTAAGACCCTTCAAATTTCTTTCCAGTTTTGTTGATGATGGGATGCTGTCAGAGATATGACTTCATTAAACACAATAGGTGAGATTCCTTCATAGGCCTGATTGGGGAATATGAAAATAATACCCGGGAAAATCTGGACATTTTCTAGTTCTCAAGTGTTGGTTAAGATGGTAGAAAGGGCCCTTCATTGTCTATATGTCAATGCAGATCAATTGAGAGAGGTGGGGATAAAACAAGCAGCCTAAATATCCTTTATATTTGTTGTACTACTAGCAGAAAGAGGAAAGGTCAACATGTCACCATGGTTGATATAGCAAATAAGCTGTTTGAAACTACACAGAAATATATCTGCTTGTATTTTCTGTACAGTTTCCCTCTCTCTTTGTGTGCCCTGATACCTCCCTCAACTTAGGTACCAACTCCAGCAGCATTAAGCAGAAATCCAAAGAAATCTATTCTTTGGAATTATGAGGAAGGGAAGACTCGAAAATTTTATAGCATGCTCTATACAAGTATAAACGTCACCATCCTTATCCATGTCATGCCGTGCATGGAGGGTCAGTAGTTCAGGGGATTCTGGAAGCACCAAGGTCTGTGGGGTTAATCACAGCTGCATTCATGGGCAGTAAAAGAGAAGGGCCTTATCTTGGTCACTTTCTCAATGCTAGTAGCTACAAAAAGAAGAGGACAGCAGACATCTTAGGGAGAAGAGCCAATATTAAATGAAATGTCCTTATTACTCTAGGCAACCTCTCATGATAGCCTCCCATAGCTCCTCAAATCCCTACATACTTGCACAAGGGATAGTGTAATGTTACTGGAGCGTGTGACTGCAGCTTAACATTATGTTTGTTAAAAAAAATAAAAGTAGGTTCAAGTGATAGGGTTTGAAACGGGTTCACAGTGCGAGGGAAACTATTGTAACACTGTGGACGGAACCCTTTGGATGGATTCATCATGTTTTTGTTTTTGTTTCTTTGCTGCTTCAGAATCTGTAGTAGAGATTGGTGTGTTCCATGATGCATTCCTGCTTCTTATAAGTTTTAGATGGAATACCCCATTAGGAAGAAGCGCACGTAAGGAAGATTAGTGAGTCAAACTCCTCTGCCCTCTGTCAGCAGTGGGTGCAAAGGGATTTAGACCAAGTGCTTTCATCCTTTGATGTGCAAAGTTTTCACTATATGAATGATGTTATGTTTGTTTGCAGCTCAGGAGCCTTGGTCTCAATATTCCTGTTTAGAAAGTGTTATCACATGTCTGCCAGAAAGAATTGCTGATGATACTGGAAGAAATTGAGAGTTATCCTTAACAATTAAGGGTTTTGTAGCAAAATGGATGGACCTAGAGATTGTTCTACTGAGTGAAGCAAGTCAGACACAGAAAGGCAGATATCATTTGATATTGCTCATATGAGGAATCTAGAAAAGAAAAAGAAAGGTACAAATGAACTAATTTACACAACAGAAATAGAGTCATGGATATAGGAAACAAACTTATGGTTACCAGGGGATAAGTGGGGAAGGGATAAATTGGGAGATTGGGACTGACCTATACACACTAGTATATATAAAATAGATAAGTATTGGTAAGGACCTGCTTTATAGCACAGGGAACTCTACTCAATGGTGTGTACTGGCATATACGGGAAAAGCATCTTAAAAATAAACAACAAGGGTTTTGGGATTATCTAATAAATATAAATGTGCAAACCTTTAACATGAAAGGAAAAAATCAGTGAACTCTGTGGTCCCTGTTACGGTGTAAACATTTTGTACCTCTAATTTTAAAATTTTGAAACCCAGCTTCCATGTTGATGGTATTAGGAGGTGGGGCTTTTGGGAGGTGATTAGGTCATGAGGCCAGAGACCTGAAACATGGGATTAGTGACCTAATAAATGTAGCACACAGAAGATCACATGCCCATCACATGATTTCATTGCCGAGCGAGAAGACCCACATTATGAACCAGATATTGTTCCCTCACCAGACACTAAGTCAGCTGGCAACTTGTTCTTTTTTTAGAAAATCAATTAATTAATTTTTGGCTGCATCGGGTCTTTGTTGCAGCGTGCGGGCTTCTCATTGGGTGGCTCCTCTTGTTGCAGAGCACGGGCTCTAGGTGTGCGGGTTTCAGTAGTTGTGGCACACGGGCTCAGTAGTTGTGGCCTGTGGGCTCTAGAGTACAGGCTCAGTATTTGTGGTGCACGGGCTTAGTTGTTCCATGGCATGTGGGATCTTCCCGGACCAGGGCTTGAACCCGTGTCCCCTTTATTGGTAGGCAGATTCTTAACCACTGTGCCACCAGGGAACCCCCTGGTAACTTGTTCTTGAACTTTTCAGCCTCAGCAATTATGAGAAAACAAAAATATTCTGTTGTTTATAAAATACCAAGTCTCTCGTATTTTGTTTCAGCAGTAAAAGAGCTGGCTGAGGAGAAATATCCGTGAGCTTGAAGACATATCAAGAGAAACCTTTAAATCTCAAAAGAAAAGAGAAAATGGGCAGGAGAGAAACCAACAGAACAGAGTAATCAATAATTGTGGAACAATGAAAATGCTGTGACCTATACATAATGGGTATAGCAGGAGGAGAATAAAGATAACAAAGAACAGAAAATATTTTTTTAAAATGACTGAGAATCTCCCCAGATGAATGTCTGACACTAAATCCACAACATCCAAACTTAGAGGAACATATGAATAGTAAAGAAAACTGACCAATATCTCTCAGGAACATCAATGCAAAAATCCTCAACAAAATATTAACAAATAGAATCTAACAATATTTTGAGAGAATTTTATATCATGAATGAGCGGGAATAATCCCAGGTATGCAAGGCTGGTTCAACATTCTAAAATCAAATAATTATATCCATCGTAGCAACACCCTAAAGACAATCGTTAGTATATCAGTAGATTCAGAAGACCTTTGAAAAAATCTAACACCCATTCTTCATAAAAAATCTCAGTTAAAGAAATAGACTGGAGCTTTCTCAAGTTGATAACAGAGATCTACAGGAAACTTTTATCTTACATCATGATTAATGGTCAAAAACATGAAGCTTTTCCACTAAGTTCAGGTAAAAGCAAGGATATCCCCTTTCATGACTCCTTTTCCATATTTTACTCCAAGTCCTTGCTAATGCAATAAGGCACAAAAATAAATAAAACAAATACAGATTGGGTAGAAAAAAATGAAAGCAGCCTAAATAAAATGTGGACCAATATACTTTATGGACACCTCACCAAAGAAAATAGACACTATGCATATAAGGATACAGAAGAATAATCCAGATTACATGCTGCCATGAAAAAGCAAATTAACAATACAATTAGATACGATTTTCGCCATTAGAATGGCTAAAATGTGAACAATGACAAGAACAAATTCTGTAGGGGATGTGGAACAATAGGAAATGTCATTTGTTATCGGTGGAAATGAAAAATAATACAGCCACTTTGGTAGTCTGATTGACACTTGCTATAATATTGAACATTCCGTTACTGTACAATCCGGCAAGTGTTCTCACGGATATTTACTGAAAGTAGTTTAAAACATGCTTCCAGACGAAAACCTGCATATGGATATTTATAGCACCTAATTCAATATTGCCAGAATGTGAATGAAACTAAGGTGTCCTCCAATACGTGAATGAAATGATGTAGTATTAATATATTCTGGGAATGGGATAATATTGAGCACTAAAAAAGTAAGCTATCAAGCCATAAAAATATATGGGAATTCTTTTTTTCTTTTGAAATGTAGGTGATTGTTTTGTAATTTAAATTTTATTGGAGTATAGTTGATTTACAATGTTGTGTTCATTTCAGCTGCACAGCAAGTGATTCAGTTACACATATGCATATATTCATTCTTTTTCAGATTCTTTTCTGATAAAGGTATTCCCAGAATATTGAGTAGAGTTCCCTGTGCTATACAGTAGGTCCTTGTTGCTTATCTATGTTCTATATAGTAGTATTCGTATGTTTCCCCCAAGTTCCTGATTTGTCCCTACCCCCCACCTTTCCCCTTTGGTAACCGTAAGTTTGTTTTCCAAGTCTGTGAGTCTGCCTCTGTTTTGCAAGTTAGTTCATTTGTATCAATTTTGAGGTTCCACCTAGAAGTGATATCATACAATATTTGTCTTACTGTGTCTGACTTACTTCACTTAGTACAATCATCTCTAGGTCCATCCATGTTACTGCAATTGGCATTATTTTCTTGTATTTTATGGCTGAGTCATATTCCATTATATATATGTATCACATATTCTTTACCTATATTCACATGTTGATGGACATTTTGGTTGCTTCCATGTCTTCGCTATTGTAAAGAGTGTTGCAGTGAACATTGGGGAAGATGTGTCTTTTCGATTTATGCTTTCCTCCAGATATGCGCACAGGAGTGCACTTGCTGGATCATCTGGTAGCTCTATTTTATTTTATTTTATTTCATTTCATTTCAATTTCACGTTTTTTGGAGTATAGTTGATTTACAACACTGTACTTTCTGCTGCACAGCAGAGTGAAGCAGTTGTACATATATCCAATCCTTTTTGGATTCCTTTCCCATACAGGTCATTACAGAGTATTGAGTAGAGTTCCCTGTGCTATACAGTAGGCCCTTATTTGTTATCTCTTTTATATATAGTGGTGTGTATATGTCACTCCCAATTTCCAATTTATCCCTCCTGCCTCCCCTTACACTGGTAACCTCCATTCTGTGCTCCATAGTGGCTGTTACCAATTGGCATTGCCACCAGTAACGTAGCATTGGTGGTGCAGTGGTTAAGAATCCACCTGCCAGTGCAGGGGACACAGGTTCGAGCCCTGGCCCAGGAAGATCCCACATGCCACAGAGCAACTAAGCCCGTGTGCCACAACTACTGAGTCTGCGTTCTAGAGCCCACGAGCCGCAACTACTGAGCTCACGTGCCACAACTACTGAAGCCTATGTGCCTAGAGCCTGTGCTCCACAACAAGAGAAGCCACCGCAAACAGAAGGCTGCGTACCACAATGATGAGTAGCCGCCACTTGCTGCAACTATAGAAAAGCCGCATGCAGCAACAAAGACCCAACGCAGATTAGAAAATAATAAGTAGTAGGTTTCTCTTTTCTCCACACCCTCTGAAGCACTTCTTGTTTCTAGACATTGTGAGGATGGCGATTCTGAGTGGTTCCAGGTGATACTTCTTTGTACATCTGATTTGCATTTGTCTAACATAAAGCCATGGTGAGCATCTTCATATGTGCTTTATTTATTTATTTTTTGAACAGTGTGAGTAAAATTTACCCCTTGAAAAAGGGTTATTGAAAGGTTGCCTTGCTTTGAAGTCTATTTCTATTACCTACCCCAAGACTTTTTTTTTTTTTTTTTTTTTTTTTTTGCGGTATGTGGGCCTCTCACTGTTGTGGCCTCTCCCGTTTTGGAGCACAGGCTCCAGACGCGCAAGCTCAGCTGCCATGGCTCACGGGCCCAGCCGCTCTGCAGCATGTGGGATCTTCCCGGATCAGGGCACGAACCCGTGTCCCCTGCATCTGCAGGCGGACTCTCAACCACTGCGCCACCAGGGAAGCCACCCAAGACATTTTTTGAGGGCTGTTGTCATTTACAGCTCCCCAGGCATTGTGAATAGGAAGTGCCTATAAGATCCAGTTTTAGAATTGTTGTTATGGGAAACAGAAGGCGGCGGAATTTCTACTGTCCCTCTCTGGTTACTGACACAACCTTAGATGTAGGGAAAGTCCTGTTCCTGGGTTTTAAATTAGAGTGGAATGTGCCTGACCAAACATGTAAGGGCTTCTGTCCCGTTCCTTCTTCCCCCTTACCCTTCATCCCCCTAACAAAATCACCTGTTGAGGGTGCTGTCTTGTAGCATGGGATGACCCTAACGAAGGAGTCGGGAGGTCAGAACCCAAACACCAGGATATGTTGAGACCAGGTGATTTTCCAAATGTCATCCAGACCAGAGAGTCCACCATCCTTTGGGTGTCGGAGGGTTGGTTTAGTAGTATGAGGGCACACTTATATCTGAAGATTGTGATACCATGCAGAGGGGACCAGGTACTACATGTTCAAGGGGTCGAATTAGCTGGCATATCCTCCCGAGGTCCTCAGGCCCACAACAGTCCAGCCTTGGGACCAAATTGGGTCTGTGTCCAGGGATGTGACACTAGCTCGTTCACCACGACTGAACGAATTTAGTGATCATTTTTCTTTTCTATAATTTAATTTTAAATTTATAATGGAGTATAGTTGATTTACCATGCTGTGTTCATTTTTGATATACACCAACATGATTCACTTATACAGAGATGACTATATATTCTTTATGGAATTATTTTCCCATTGAGGTTACTAAAGGGTTTTGAGAAGAGTTCCAAGTGCTCTACAGCAGGTCCATGTTGATTACAAGTTTTCTCTCTGTAAATATGTATATACTAACTCCAACCTCATGATTTATGCCTCCAACACACCTTTCCAGTTTGGCAAACAAAAGTTTGTGTTCTAAGTCTGGGACTCTGTTTCTGTGTTGTAAGATAGTACCTTTGTATCAATTGTTAGATTCCACTGATAAGTAATATCATATGATATTTATCATTGTCTGATTTATGACACTTAGTATGAATGTATCTATGTCCTTCCGAGTGGCTGCAAATGACCTTATTCCATTCATTTCATGGCTGAGTAATATTCCATTGTACATATCTAGCATAATTTCTTTATCCATTCTTCCTTCCGAGGACGTTTCGGTAGCTTCCAAGTAGAGGCTCTTGTAAACAGGGCTGCATAAATTTTGGAGTGCCTGGGTCCTGTCAATTTACGTTTTCTTCCAAGATACAGGCCCAGGAGTGGAAGCGCCATATGCTCTGAAGCTGTTTTTCAGATTTTTAAGGAATCACCACCCACTTCTCCACAGTGACTGTTAGCAATTTACATTCCCACCATCAGCTTGTCAGGGTTCCCTTTTCTCCACGCCCTGTCCTGCATTTCAGGTTTTACACTTTGTGAGCTTGGCCATTCTGACTGGTGCAAAGTGATACCTCTTTGTAGTGTTAATTTACATTGCCCGCCTGTTTTGTTGGCCAAAAATGGAGTAAGGGTTATTCCTGAATATATTAAGGAATAACGCATACGGCCGTTTTGGCCAACTGCATCATTGGCGATGTTCAGCAGCTTTGCATGTGCTTTAATGGCGAGTGCAAACTACCTCTTGAAATCCCTTTCCTGCAATTCTGCCTTGCTTACAAGGCCTTTATGAATACTTGGCTCAAGAAATGACTCCATTAGAGGTGTCAATTACAACCTGCATGTTTATGAATTGCAGTGCCCCTGAGCACCAGTTTTCAACTTGTTGTTTAGGGAAGCAGCCACAAAGGGGCAGGGTTTCTAGAGACCCATTACGGTTACTGGGGCACCTGAAGGATAGGAAAATTCTTCTTCCAGATTAGGAAACTAGAGTGGCATATGCCTGTCCAAACATCTAGGGCTTGTGTCTCATTCCATCCCCCCATTCCTCTTCTTCACACGGAAAATTCCAAGCTGTGCAAAACCGCCTGTTGAGTGTGCTGCCTTCCCAAAGTGGGGAGACTCTAAGGAAAGGAGCTGGGGAACCCGAATACCAGGAGAAGTGGAGATGAGGTGACTTTCCCAAACTCTTCCAGAACAGATGGTGTACCATCCTCTGGATGTCCCATTCATGTTTTAGCTGTAGGAAGGGTCCCCTGCACCTGGAGATGTGGGACCCATGGAATGGGGGCCAGGCAGTATTACTCTAAAAGTGCTGCATTTGCTGTCCCATCCTCACCAAGCCTCTCAGACCCATGAGTGTAGAGCCTTAGGTCCCATCCAGCTGTGTGTCTAGATGTGTTCAGTCCAGGTTGCATCACAGCCCTTGAACAAATTTTGTAAGAACTTCTCTCTCTCTCTCACTGTCTGTTTTTTCTTGTTTGTTCTTATTCTTTAATTTTATAATGGGGTATAGCTGATTTTCAATACTGTGTTTCTCCCTGCTCTACATCTATACACTTGATTCTCTTAAAGAGAGACATCAATAAATTCTTTTACAGATTCTTACCAGTCTTATATATCCTTTTCCAGTGACAACAGTGTGCTGAGTCCAGCTCTTTGAGCTATACAGTAGGTCCTGTCTATTACCTATTTTGTTGCTGGAACCGTATCTATGCTAATTCCAACCTCCTGGTTTATGCATCACCCCACCCCACCGTTCTCCTTTAGCAGCCATAAGTGTGTTTCCTAAATGTGTGACTCTGTTTCTGTTTTGTAATTGAGTTCATGTGTAGCCATTTTTAGATACCATCTATAAGTGATACCTTATGATAAGTCTCTTTTTATGTCTGACTTATGTCACTTAGAATGATCGTACCTCAGTCTCCACGAGTTGCTGCAACTGGCCTTATTTCACTGATTTAATTGCTCAGTAATATTCCATTGTACATAAGTACCATATCTTCTTTATCCATTTTTTACTACCAAGGACATGTAAGTTGTACCCAAGTCGAGGCATTTCTAAACAGAGCAGCACTAAACGTAGGGGTGCCTGTGTCCTGTCGATTTTTGGTTTTCCCAGGATATATGCCCAAGAGTGGAAGTGCCCTATGCTCTGTAGCTCTGTGTTTTAGATGTTTTAGGAAACACCATACATTTCTCCAGAGGGGCTGTAAGCTATTTACATCCCGCCCATCAGCGTAACAAGGCTCCCTTTTCTCCATGGCCTGTGTTGCATTTCTGGTTTTACACTTTTCCAGGATGGCCCGTTTGATGAATGCTAAGTGAGACTTCTTTGTAGTGCTGATTTGCATTTCACGCTAGTTTGAATGGCCAAAAAGGGCGTATGCGTTTTTCTTGAATATATTGATTTTTATGATGAGGTTTAGCTGATTTCCACTGCTGTGTTTATGCCGCTTTACACCCACTATATTCACTTACAGAGAGATATTAATAAATACTTTTTGAGATTCTTACTAGTGAGATATATTCTTCTGCGGTGAATAGGGTGTGTTGAGTCCAGTTCATTGAGCAATGGGTAGGTCTTCACTATTACATATTTGGTTTATGGAACGGTATCTGTGCTAATTTCAAACTCTACTTTTATGCATCACCCCACCTCACATTTCCCCTTAGGCAGGCATAAGTGTATTTTCTAAATGTGTGACTGTGTTCTGTTTTGTAATTCAGTTCATGTGTAGTGATTTTTACATTCCCTCTATAAGTGATCTATTATGATAGGCTTCTTTTTCTTTGTGACTCATTTCACTTAGGATCATCATAGCTAAATCCAGTCATTATGATGCTACTAGCCTTATGACATTGATTACACGGCTGAGTGATATTCCATTGTACATAAGTACCACAACTTCTTTATCCATTTTTCTTTTTCCTGGGATATATAAGGTGTACCGAAGTCGAGGTTCTTCTTAACAGAGCAGCCCTAAACTTTGGGGTGCCTGAGTCCTGTCGATTTTAGGTTTTCCGAAGATATACGCCCATGAGTGGAAGTGCCCTATGCTCTGTAGCTCTGCTTTTTTTAGATGTTTTAGGAAACACCATACACTTCTCTAGAGTGGCTGTTGGCAGTTTACATCCCGCCCATCAGCATAACAAGGCTCCCTCTTCTATGGCCTGTCCTGCCTTTCTGGTTTTTACACTTTTATCCCGTGGCCCTTTTGACGGGTGCAAAGTGTGACTTCTTTGTAGTGCGGATTTGCATTGCCCACCTGCTTGGTTGGCGAAAAAGGGCCTTTGAGTTTTTTTCCTGAATATATTCAGGAGAAAACACATACGCCCTTTTTGACCAACTGCATCATTGCCGACGTTCTGCAGCTTTTCATGTGCTTTAAAGGCAACTCCAATCTACCTCTTAAAATCAGTTTCCTGCAATTCTGCCTTGCTTTCATATCCTCTTCGTTGCCTTACCTCAATATATTACTGAACGATAGTTGTCCTTTATAACTCTGCAGGTGTGTGAATTGCAGTGCCCCTGAGCTCCATTTTTCAACTCGCTTTTTTGAGAGCTGGCTGCAAAACCGCAGGATTGCTTCAGGCCCTATTGTGGTTCCGGGGCGGCAGGCTGAGCCCTTGGTTAATTCTTATTCCTGTTGGGAAATTAGAGTGACATGTGCCCGTCCAAACACCTACAGCTAGACTCTCATTGGTTTCCCCTCTTCCCGTTCATCCTCCGCAAAAATTGCCAGCTGTGCGCAACAGGAGGTTAAAGGCGCTGACTCTCCAAGTGGGGAGATTCTTAGTAAAGCGGCTGGAATGGTGAACCCGAGCACCAGCAGAGGGAAAATGACGTGTGTTTTAGAAACCTTTCCCGATCACACAGTGTACCATCCTCTGGGTTTCCCAGGCATGTTTTAGCTGTGGGAAGATTGCCTTAAACCTGGAGAGCAGGGACACATGGAATGGGTAGCACGCAGTATTGCTTTAAAGGGTCAGCATTTGCTCAACCAACCTCACCAATCCTCTCAGCCCCAAGAGTCCAGCCTTATGTCTCTTTCAGCTGTGGGTGTAGATGTGGTCACTCGAGTTTGCATCACAGCCCCTGAAAGAATTTTGTAAGAATTTCTCTCTCTTTCGCTGTCTTTGTGTTTTGTTTTTATATTTAATTTTATAATGGGGTTTATCTGATTTTCACTGCTGTGTTTATGCCGCTCTACACACACTTGATTCCCTTAAGGCGCCATATGAATACATAGGTTTTACGATTCTTACTAGTCAGATATATTCCTCTGCAGTAAATAGGGGGTGTTGAGTTCAGTTCATTGAGCAAGGAGTAGGTCTTGTCTATTACATATTTGGTTTATGGAACGGTATCTGTGCTAATTTCATACTCTGGTTTTATGCATCACCCTACCTCACCTTTCCCCTTAAGCAGGCATAAGTTTTCTCTAAATGTGAGACTCTGTTCTGTTTTTTAATTCAGTTCATGTGTAGCCATGTTCACATTCCCTCTATAAGTGATATCTTATGATAAGTTTCTTTTTCTGTGTGACTTATTTCACTTAGAATCAAAGTACCTAAATTTCCTCGTTATGCTGCTATTGGCCTTATGACATTGATTTCATGGCTGAGTGATATTCCAATGCACAAAAGTACCACAACTTCTTTTTCCATTTTTCTCTTTCCTGGGATATTTAAGGTGTACCAAAGTCGAGGTTCTTCTTAACAGAGCAGCCCTAAACTATGGGGTGCCTCTGTCTTGTTGATTTTTAGTTTTCCCAAGATATATGCCCATGAGTGGAAGTGCCCTATAGCTCTGTTTTTTCGGTGTTTTAGGAAACACCATACACTTCCCCAGAGTGGCTGTTGGCAGTTTACATCCCGCCCGTCAGCGTAACAATCCTCCCTGTTCTCCATGGCCTGTCCTGCCTTTCTGGTTTTTACAGTTGTTTTGAATGGCCCATTTGACCAGTGGGAAGTGAGACTTCTTCTTAGTGCGGATTTGCATTTCCCGCTTGCTTGTTTAGCCAAAAAGGGCGTTTGCATTTTTTCCTGGATATATTTAGGAAAAAACGCATATGCACTTTTTGGCCAACTGCATCATTGTCGAAGTTCTGCCGCTTTTCATGTGCTTTAAAGGTAACTCCAATCTACCTCTTGAAATCCATTTCCTGCAATTCTGCCTAGGTTTCACATCCTCTTCGTTGCCTTACCTCAATATATTTTTGCATGATACTTGTCATTTATTACTCTTCAGGTTTGTGTACGACAGTGCCTCTGTGCTCCATTTTTCAACTCGCTTTTTTGTGAGCTGGCCGCAAAACAGCAGGATTGCTTCAGGCCCTATTCTAGTTCCGGGGTGGCAGGCTGAGCCTTTGGTTAATTCTTCTTCCTGATGGGATATTTGAGTGACATGTGCCTGTCCAAACACCTACAGCTAGTCTCTGATTGGTTCCCACTCTTCCCGTTCATCCTCCGGACATATTGCAAACTGGGAAACAGGAGGTTAAAGGTGCTTTTTCTCTAAGTTGGGAAATTGTTAGTACAGCGGCTGGAATGGCGAACCCGAGCACCAGGATATGAAAAATGAGGTGCGTTTTAGAGACCTTTCACGATCATATGGTGTACCCTCCTCTCGGTTTCCCGTGCACTGTTAGCTGTAAGATTCCTTGAACCTGAAGAATTGGGACCCATGCATTGGGTAGCACGCAGTATTACTTTAAAGGGTCTGCCTTTGCTCACCCACCTCAACAAACCTCTCATCCCCAAGAGTGTCCGGACTTATGTCTCATCCAGCTGTGGGTGTAGATGTGGTCAGTGCAGGTTGCATCACAGCCCCTGAACGAATTTTGAAAGATTTCTCTCTCTTTCACTGTCTTTGTGTTGAAATTTATTTTTATAATGGCATTTAGCTGAGTTACACTGCTGTGTTTATTCCACATTACACACACTTGATTCACTTACAGATAGGTATCAATACATAGGTTTTAAGATTCCTACTAGTCAGATATATTCCTCTGCGGTGAATAGGGGGTGTTGAGTCCAATTCATTGAGCAAGGAGTAGGCCTTGTCTATTACATGCGTGGTTTATGGAACGGTATTTGTGGTAATTTCAAACTTGTGTTATGCATCACTCCACCTCACCTTTCCCCTTAAGCAGGCATAAGTATTTTTTCTAAATGTGTGACTCTGTTCTGTTTTGTAATACAGTTCATGTGTAGCCATGTTTACCTTCCCTCTATAAGTGATATGTTATCATAAGTTTCTATTTCTGTGTGACTTATTTCACGTAGAATCATCGTACCTAAATCCACTCAGTATGTTGCTACTAGTCTTATGACATTGATTTCAAGGCTGAGGGATATTCCATTGTACCTAAGTACCAGAATTTCTTTATCCATTTTTCTCTTTCACAGGATATTTAAGGTGTACCAAAGTCTAGGTTCTTGAAAAGGAGCAGCCCTAAACTTTGGGGTTCCTATGTCTTGTTGATTTTTAGTCTTCCTAAGATACACACCCGTGAGTGGAAGTGCCCTGTGCTCTGTAGCTCTATTTTTCACATGTTTTAGGAAACACCATACAGTTCTCCAGAGTGGCTGTCGGCAACTTACATCCTGCCCATCAGCGTAACAAGGCTCTCTGTTCTCCATGGCCTGTCCTGCCTTTCTGGTTTTTACACGTTTTACGGATGGCCCTTTTGACCAGTGTGAAGTGAGACTTCTTTGGAGTGTAGTTTGCCTTGCCTGCTTGCGTGGTTGGCCATAAAGGGCGTATGCGTTTTTTTCTGAATATATTCAGGAAAAAACGCATACGCCCTTTATGGCCAACTGCATCATTGTCAAAATTCTGTCGCTTTTCATGTGCTCTAAAGGCGAATCCAATTTACCCCTTGAAATCTGTTTCCTGCAATTCTGCCTTGCTTTCAGATCCTCTTCGTTGCCTTACCTCAATATAATTTTGGACTATAGTTGCCATTTATAACTCTGAAGTTTTGTGAATTGCACTGCCCCTGTGGTCCATTTTTCAACTCGCTTTTCTGTGAGCTGGCTGCAAAACCACAGGATTGCTTCAGGCCGTATTCTGGTTCCCGGGCGGCAGGCTGAGCCTTTGGTTAATTCTTCTTCCTGATGGGAAGTTAGAGTGACATGTGCCCATCCAAACACATATAGCTAGTCTCTCATTTGTTCCCTGTCTTCCTGTTCATCCTCCGCACAAATTGCAAGCTTTGAGAAACAGGAGTTTAAAGGCGCTGACTCTCCAAGTGGGGAGATTGTTAGTAAAGCGGCTGGAATGGTGAACCCTGGCACCAGGAGAGGAAAAATGAGGTGTGTTATAGAAACCTTTCCCGATCACACGGTGTACCACCCTCTGGGTTTCCCATGCATGTTTTAGCTGTAGGAAGATGGCCTTAAACCTGGAGAGCTGGGAACCATGGAATAGGTAGTACGCAGCATTGCCTTAAAGTGTCTGCCTTTGCTCGCCCAACCTCACCAAATCCTCTCAGCCCCAGGAGTGTCCAGCCTTATGTCTCATTCAGCTGTGGGTGTAGATGTGGTCAGTCCAGGTTGCATCACTGCCCCTGAACGAATTTTGTAAGAATTTCTCTCTCTTTCACTGTCTTTGTGTGTTGCGTTTGAAATTTATTTTTATAATGGGGTTTAGCTGAGTTTCACTGCTGTGTTTATGCTGCTTTACGCACACTTAATTCCCTTTCAGAGAGATATCAATACATAGGCTTTAAGATACTTAATAATCAGATATATTCCTCTGTGGTGAATAGGGGGTGTAGACAGGAGTACATCCTGTCTATTACATGTTTGGCTTATGGAACGGTATCTGTGCTAATTTCAAACTCTTGTGTTATGCATCACCCCACCTCACCTTTCCCCTGAAGCAGGCATAAGTGTGGTTTCTAAATGTGTGACTCTGTTCTCTTTTGTAATTCAGTTCATGTGTAGCGATGCTTACCTTCCCTCTGTAAGTGATATCTTATGATTAGTTTCTTTTCTGTGTGACTTATTTCACTTAGAATCATCGTACCTAAATCCACTCATTATGCTGCTACTGGCCTTATGATATTGATTTCATGGCTGAGTGATATTCCACTATACATAAGTACCACAACTTCTTTACACATTTTTCTCTTCCCTGGGATATTGAAGGTGTATCGAAGTCGAGGTTTTTGTAAACGGAGCAGCCCTAAATTTTGGGGTGCCTGTGTCTTGTTGATTTTTAGTGTTCCCAAGATACACGCCCATGAGTTAAGTGCTCTCTGCTCTGTAGCTCTGTTTTTTCCATGTTTTAGGAAACACCATACAGTTCTCCAGAGTGGCTCTCGGCAATTTACAAACCGCCCATCAGTGTAACAAGGCTCCCTGTTCTCCATGGCCTCTCCTGCATTTCTGGTTTTTACACATTTTTCGGATGGCCCTTTTGAATGGTGGGAAGTGAGACTTCTTTGTAGTGCGGTTTTGACTTGCCCCCTTGCTTGGTTGGCCAAAAAGAGCATATGCGTTTTTTCCTGGATATATTCAGGAAAAAACAGATACGTTTTTTTTGGCTAACTGCATCATTGTCGAAGTTCTGCGGTTTTTCATGTGCTTTAAAGGCGAGTCCAATTTACCATTTGAAATCTGTTTCCTGCAATTCTGCCTTGCTTTCAAATCCTCTTCGTTGCCTTAACTCAATGTATTTTTTGACGATAGTTGTCATTTATAACTCTGCAGGTTTGTGAATTGCAGTGCCCCTGTGCTCCATTTTTCAACTCGCTTTTTGGTGAACTGACCAAAAAACCGCAGGATTTCTTAAGGCCCTATTCTGGTCCAGGGCAGCAGGCTGAGCCTTTGGTTAATTCTTCTTCCTGATGGGCAATTAGAGTGACATGTGCCTGTCCAAAAACTTACAGCTAGTCTCTCATTGGTTCCCACTCTTCCCGTTCATCCTCTGGACAAATTGCAAACTGGGCGAAACAGGAGGTTAAAGGTGCAGATTCTCCAAGTGGGGCGATTGTAAGTAAAGCGGCTGGAATGGCGAACCCGAGCACGAGGAGATGAAAAATGAGGTGCGTTTTAGAAATCTTTCCTGATCACACGGTGTTCTATGCTCTGGGTTTCCCGTGCATCTTTTAGCTGTAGGAAGATTGCCTTGAACCTTGAGAGTTGGAACGCATGGATTGTGTAGCATGCAGTATTACTTTAAAGGGTCTGCCTTTGCTCACCCAACCTCACCAACCCTCTCAGCCCCAAGAGTGTCCGGTCTCATGTCTCATCCATCTGTGGGTGTAGAAGTGGTCAATCCAGGTTGCCTCACAGCCCCTGAAAGAATTTTGTAAGAATTTCTCTCTCTTTCTCTGTCTTTGTGTTTTAAATTTATTTTTATAATGAGGTTTAGCTGAGTTTCACTGCTGTGTTTATGCCGGTTTACACACACTTGATTCACTTACAGAGAGATATCAATATATAGGTTTTAAGATTCTTACTAGTCAGGTATATACTTCTGCAGTGAATAGGGGGTGTTGAGTCCAGTTCATTGAGCAAGGAGTAGGTCTTGTCTATTACATGTTTGGTTTATGGAACCCTATCTGTGCTAATTTCAAACTCTTGTGTTATGCATCACCCCACCTCACCTTTCCCCTTAAGCAGGCATAAGTGTTTTTTCTAAATGTGTGACTCTGCTCTGTTTTGTAATTCAGTTCATGTGTAGCGATGCTTACCTTCCCTCTGTAAGTGATATCTTCTGATATTTCTTTTTCTGTGTGACTTATTTCACGTACAATCATCGTACCTAATTCCACTCACATGCTGCTACTAGGCTTATGACATTGATTTCATGGCTGAGTGATATTCCACTATACATAAGTACCACAACTTCCTTATACATTTTTCTCTTTCCTGGGATATTGAAGGTGTACCGAATTCGAGGTTTTTGTAAACGGAGCAGCCGTAAATTTTGGGGTGCCTGTGTCTTGTTGATTTTTAGTCTTCCCAAGATATACACCTATTAGTTAAGTGCCCTCTGCTCTGCAGCTCTGTTTTTTACATGTTTTAGGAAACACCATACAGTTCTCAAGAGTGGCTCTCGTCAATTTACAAACGGCGCATCAGCGTAACAAAGCCCCCTGTTCTCCATGGCCTGTCCTGCATTTCTGGTTTTTACACTTTTTTCGGATGGCCCTTTTGACCGGTGGGTAATGAGACTTCTTTGTAGTGCGGATTTGCCTTACCCGCTTTCTTGGTTGGCCAAAAAGGGTGTATGCGTTTTTCTCTGAATATATTCAGGGAAAAACGCATTTGCCGTTTTGAGCCAACTGCATATTGTCGAAGTTCTGCCACTTTTCATGTGCTTTAAAGGCGAGTCCAATTAACCACTTGAAATCTGTTTCCTGCAATTTTGCCTTGCTTTCAAATCCTCTTCATTGCCTTAGCTCAATATAGTTTTGGACGATAGTTGTCATTTGTAATTCTGCAGGTTTGTGAATTGCAGTGCCCCTGTGCTCCATTTTTCAACTCGCTTTTTGGTGAACTGACCAAAAAACCGCAGGATTTCTTCAGGCCCTATTCTGGTCCAGGGCAGCAGGCTGAGCCTTTGGTTAATTCTTCTTCCTGATGGGATATTAGAGTGACTTGTGCCTGTCCAAACACCTACAGGTAGTCTCTCATTGTTTTTCACTCTTCTCATTCATCCTCCAGACAAATTGCAAACTGTGCGAAACAGGAGGTTAAAGGTGCTGATTCTCCAAGTGCAGAGATTGTTAGTAAAGTGGATGGCATGGTGAACACGAGAACCAGGAGATGAAGAATGAGGTGCGTTTTAGAGACCTTTCCCGATCACACTGTGTTCCATGCTCTGGTTTTCCCGTGCATCTTTTAGCTGTAGGAAGATTCCCTTGAACCTGGAGAGTTGGGACTCATGGATTGGGTAGCGCGCAGTATTACTTTAAAGGTTCTGGCTTTGCTCACCCAACCTCACCAATCCGCTCAGCCCCAAGAGTGTCCGGCCTTATGTCTCATCCAGCTGTGGTCGGTCCAGGTTGCATCACAGCCCCTGAACGAATTTTGTAAGAATTTCTCTCTCTTTCACTGTCTTTGTGTTTGAAATTTATTTTTATAATTTTGTTTGGCTGAGTTTCACTGCTGTGTTTATGCTGCTTTACACACACTTGATTCACTTACAGAGAGATATCAATACCTAGAAATTAAGATACTTACTAGTCAGATATATTCTTCTGAAGTGAATAGGGGGTGTTGAGTCCAGTTCATGGAGCAAGGAGTAGGTCTTGTCTATTGTATATTTGGTTTATGGAACGGTATCTGTGCTAATTTCAAACTCTTGTGTTATGCGTCATCCCACCTCACCTTTCCCCTTAAGCAGGCATAAGTGTGGTTTCTAAATGTGTGACTGTGTTCTCTTTTGTAATTCAGTTCATGTGTAGCGATGCTTACCTTCCCTCTATAAGTGATATCTTATGATTAGTTTCTTTTCTGTGTGACTTATTTCACTTAGAATCATCGTGCCTGAATCCACTCATTATGCTGCTATTAGGCTTATGACATTGATTTCATGGCTGAGTGATATTCCATTGTACATAAGTACCACAACTTCCTTATCCATTTTTCTCTTTCCCAGGATATGTAAGGTGTACCGAAGTTGAGGTGTTTGTTAACGGAGCAGCCCTAAACTTTGGCGTGCCTGTGTCTTCTTGATTTTTCGTCTTCCTAAGATATACGCCCGTGAGTGGAAGTGCCCTCTGCTCTGTAGATCTCTTTTTTAGATGTTGTAGGAAACAGCATACTGTTCTCCAGAGTGGCGGTTGGCAATTGACATCCCGCCCATCAGCATAACAAGGCTCCGTGTTCTCCATGGCCTGTCCTGCATTTCTGGTTTTTACACTTTTTTCGGATGGCCCTTTTGACCGGTGGGAAGTGAGACTTCTTTGGAGTGCGGATTTGAATTGCCCGCTTGCTTGGTTGGCCAAAAAGAGCGTATGCGTTTTTTCCTGAATATATTCAGGAAAAAACCGCATACGCTCTTTTTGGCCAACTGCATCATAGTCGAAGTTCTGCCAGTTTTCATGTGCTCTAAAGGCGAATCCAATTTACCCCTTGAAATCTGTTTCCTGCAATTCTGCCTTGCTTTCAAATCCTCTTCGTTGCCTTAACTCAATGTATTTTTTGACGATAGTTGTCATTTATAACTCTGCAGGTTTGTGAATTGCAGTGCCCCTGTTCTCCATTTTTCAACTCGCTTTTTTGTGAACTGGCCACAAAACCGCAGTATTGCTTCAGGCCCTATTCTGGTTCCAGGGAGGCAGGCTGAGCCGTTGGTTAATTCTTCTTCCCGATGGGAAATTACAGTGACATGTGCCTTTCTTAACACCTGCAGCTAGTCTCATTGGTTCCGATCATCCTCCGCACAATTTGCAAACTGTGGGAAACAGAAGGTTAAAAGCGCTGATTCTCCAAGGGGGAGATTTTTAGTAACATGGCTGGAAGGCGAACCCGAGCACCAGGAGATGAAAAATGAGGTGCATTTTAGACACCTTTCCCGATCACACAGTGTACAGTCCTCTGGGTTTCCCATGCATGTTTTAGCTGTAGGAAGATTCCCTTGAACCTGCTTATTTGGGACCCATGGAATGACTACCAGGCAGTATTACTCTAAAGGGTCTGCATTTCCTCACCCAACCTCACTAATTCTCTTAGCACAAACAGTTTCCAGCCTTATGTCTCATCCTGCTGTGTGTCTAGATTTGTTTAATCCATGTTGCATCACAGCCCCTGAGCAAAAGTTGTAAGTGTTTTTCTCTGTCTCACTGTCTTTTTTTTTCAGTTTATTATTATATTGGTTACAGCTGATTTTCAATGCTCTCTTTCTTGCTGCTGTACATCCACGTGATTCACGTACAGAGAGACATCAATAAATTCTTTTTCAGATTCTTACCAGTCGTATATATTCTTTTCCAGCGAGATGAGTGTGCTGAGTGCAGTTCTTTGAGCTACCGAGTAGGCCTTGCCGATTATCAGTTTGGTATTGGGAACGGTATCTTTGCTAATTTCAACCTCCTGGATAATGCCTCACCCCTCCCCACCTTTCCCCTTTAGCAGCCTTATGTGTGTTTTCTACATATTTGACTAGTTTCTGTTTTGTAATTTATTTGATGTGTAGCCATTTTTGATTCCACCTTTAAGTGATATCTTACGATATGTGTCCTTGTCTTTTTGACTTATGTCACTTAGAATGATAGTACCTAACTCCTCCGGAGTTGCTGCAACTGGCCTTATTTCACTGATTTCCGGGCTGAGTAATATTCCACTCTACATAAGTACCACATCTCTTTTATCCATTTTTTCCTTCCAGGGACATTTAGGTTATATCCAAGTCGAGGCTCTTTTAAACAGAGAGGTGGTAAATGTTGGGGTGACTGTGTCCTGTGGATTTTTGTTTTTCCCAAGATACACACCCATGAGTGCAAGTGCCCTCTGCTCTGTAGCTCATTTTTTAGATGTTTTAGTAAACACAATACACTTCTCCAGAGTGGCCGTTGGCAATTTACATTTCCACTATCAGCCCACAGGGCTCTCTTTTCTCCTCCCCCTGTCCTGCATTTCTGGTGTTTACACTTTATGAGGATAGCTCTTCTGACTGATGCGAAGTGATACCTTTTGTAGTATTGATTTCCAGTGCCCACCTGTTTGGTTGGCTAAAAAGGGTGTATGCCCTTTTCTTGAATATATTCAGAAAAAACGCATACGCCCTTTTTGGCCAACTGCATCGTTGGCAATGTTCAGCCCCTTTTCTTGTGCTTTAATGGCGAGTCCTTTCTACCTCTTCAAATCCCTTTCCTGCCATTCTCCCTTGCTTACAAGTCCTTTTCATTGACTTACCTCAAGACATTTTTCGACGATAGACATTTTCAACACTGCAGTTTCGTGAATTTTAGTCCCCCTGAGTTCCATGTTTCAACTTGTGTTTTTGGGAACTGGCCACAAAACAGCGGGATTTCCTCAAGCCCTAGTCTGTTTCCGTGGGCAATCCTAGCCTTTGGCCAATTCGTCTTCCTGGAAATGAGAGTGACATGTGCCTGTCCGAACACCTAGGACTTGTCTCTCATTGTTTCTCATCCTTCCGCTTCATCCTCTGGACAAATTCCAAACTGTGCACAACAGGATGTTGACGGTGCTGACATCCCCATGTGGGCAGATTGTTAGGAATGATACTGGAGGGGTGAACCTGAGCACCAGTAGATGAGGAGATGAGATTCGTTTTCCAAACTCTTCCCAATCAAATGGTGTACCATCCTCTGGGTGTGACATGCATGTTTTACCAGTAGGAAGGGTCTCGTGCATGTAAGGAGAACACCAGGGATTTTTCCAAATCAGTGTCTCCCCGAACCCTAAACTGGGGAATTTTTAAGCTACGGCTACACGTATGTTCATTAAGGGCCTTGGGAAGTAGGCAGAGTCCGAACTTTAGATGATTGAAGTCTTCATGGTGAGAAGCGCTCACCATCGGCTTCCCTTAGGTTACATTTTATCTGTCGTTGATAGATGATGTCGATAAAAATATCTGTTCTTTTTCAGATTATTTCCCCTTATAGGTTATTTCAAAATATTGAGTGTAGTTCCCTGTGCTATACAGTAGTTCCTTGTTGATGATCTATTTTATACATAGCAATGTGTATGTGTTAATCCCAAACTGTTAATTTATCCCTCCTCCCACCTTTCCCCATTGGTAATAATAAATTCTAAGATTTTATACTTCTCAGAAATGGGGGAGCTGAAAGAGAGGTATCATTTTCAATGGAAGAGCATTCAAAACAAGATTGAAGCTTCAGCCAAGATTATTAGATGTACATCCTTGGAAAGAAATCACTTCATTTCTCTAATGTTGACCCGACAAATAAGACAAACCTCTTCACTGAACTTGCTTATAATAAAGTGATGGAAATATCAAATTGAAGTGTTAGAAACATCTTATTTTACCCGAGCCTTATACACGGCTCTATGTTAATTACAGTTTGGCTCAGACATCTGTTCATTGAAGTTACAACGTTCTCAATTTCTGTTACTGATCCTCCAGAGTGGGCCCCAACAAGGGTCCCCCTGCCCAGTGTCATTGGAGCCAACAGATCGAGACTGAGTTTGGTTCAGAAGCAAAGGAAACTTTATATGTTGATCAGAGAATGGAAAGGTGAGAGCCTGCGCTTCCCCGCGGGCTGTGGGCGGGGCTGCTGTGTACGGATCCCGGCAGCGTCATCATCGGGAGGGAGGGGGTGGAGCTCTCGAGGGCCGGGTTGGCTGCAGCTCAGGCTCTAGGTCGCGGAGTCTGCATGGGGCCCCCGCGAGCTGAGGTGTCGACCCAGCCATTCTGCACTAGGAAATCGGGTCTGAAGTGCCGGGTGTGGGACCTCTGCATGCGGAACCCTAGGAGCACGTGAAATTAGAGCACAAAGGAAAAAAAGGTTAGACTTTATTTTATTGCCTAGATTCTATTTTTATCTCCCAGGAATTTTTAATGGGCCTTGCCGGTGATAAACCCCTCCTCTACCATTTGTCCCGTTCCTCATTCTTGGGGTCCTAAGGGTGCAGAACCCTCCTCTGTAACTGCTTCGTGCTGAGTTGGGAGTCCTCATACCCGGGGAGAGGGGCAGAACTTTTCCCCATCAGCCTCCAGGTGAGGTTGATTGTCCCCAGGCCTCCTGCCTCACTGCTCGTCGCCTGAGCGCCAGCATTGGGAGTGTTACAGATTCTAATGACCTTGAAGGGTCCAGGAAAGAGATGCGCAGAGACGCTGGGTGGGGGGGGCCGGTTTTACCCCACCCCACATTTGTTCGGCCACCTTAGGCTGAAGGTTTCTGCCAGCCTAGATGCTCTGACTTGTAGTCTGCGCTTTCTTCAATTAGGCCCCTGAATTAACGTACAAACAGCACCAGGTGTCGGAGCCCTGCCTGCTCAACTCCCAGACAGTCCAGGGTCGGTGGTGATGCAGGACCATGCCGGCTACTGAGTCAACGGCCTTTTGAAGTAGCCAGGAGTCCAGCCGGTCTCATTGGCTGCCGTCACCGCGGTGTCTGTAGGCTTTTCTATGTTGACAGCGTGATATACGGTTCCCCCGCCAAGCTTATTAGGTCCCCTCTGGGTGCAGTAAGTCCTGCAAGCAGTAGTCTGCTCTTTTGGGGCACACTCTTTTTGTTTTCTGAGAGAAGCTCCAGGTCAAGTGATGGTCACACGAGTCGTCTTGGGGGCCTGTTGCCCCCGGTTGTTTCTCTGGAGGTTGGAGCTGGAGGGCCCCCTCACTCGAGGTCAGTGTGCCCACGGAGCGACCCCTGCAACTTCAGGGCATGGTGGGTGGTTAGGATCACACGTGGGGTCCTTTTCCCTTAGGAGGGAGCTGGCCTTGCGGGCTGCTGAATTCCAGATTTTTAGATACCCCCAGTATTCTGGCCAGATGGGGCGGCGGGCCAAGCCCTTGGTGACCATAGCTTATCCTACCTGGAGGGCATTCCTGCGTTGTTCCATTTCAGGTGGTCCCAGTTTTTGCACTAATACTCCAAGGGCAATTCACCTTTCACCGGGAATGTAAAGGTCAAAGGGTTTAGCTAAATTAGGGAGTTCCAGGGCAAGGGTCTGAATTGACTGCTCTTTCCATTCTTGAAAGGCCGCTTCTGGATTCTATTCGAAAGTATCATCATCTTTTCCTTTCAGTGCTTCATATAGAGGCCCAGCTATTAGACTGTAGTTAAGGATCCAGATGCAGCAAACCCCGGCCTCCCCAGGAATCCCTGAGCTGTCTTCTAGTTTTAGAAGGGGTAAGGCTGCAAATGGCTTCTTCCCTTTCCTGGGATGGGATTCTCCGACCTTCTGTGAGAATGAAGCCCAGGCAGGTCACCTTATTCTGTGATATTTGAGCCTTTTTCTTGGACACCTTCTATCCTTTTTTGGCTAGGTAGTTCAGAGGCCTCCTTAGTAGGGCTGGCGATCAGAATGTCGTCTGCATATTGAAGGAGGGTTCCCTTTTCCAGAGGTAGAACTTTTAGGTGTTTAGCTAATGTTTCCCCAAAGATGGTGTGGTAATTTTTGAACCCTTGGGGCAGGACGGCCCAGCAGTATTATTTTTGTTGTATTTTGAGTCCTGCCACTCACAAGCCAGGATTTCTTCTTGTGACTCTGGGACTAATGGAATACAGAAGAAGGCATCATTGAAGTCTTAATACAGAATACCATGTCCTGGTGGATGGTAGAATGACCAGCAGTGTGTAGGAATTAGGAACTACTGGATGTATATCCTCGGTGGCTTCACTGAGTGTCCTGACATCCTTTACCAGGTCCCCAGCAGTCCACGGGGCTCTCGTGGTCAGGCCAATTCCAGGATATGGAGCTCACCTGGGCAGGTCCCCAGGAGCCAATGGGGCTCTCGTTGTCAGGCCCCTCCCAGGATATGGAGCGCACCTGTGCAGCTACCCAGCAGCCCATGGGGCTCTCCTGGTCAGGCCCCTCCCAGGATACGGAGCTCCCCTGGGCAGGTACCCCGGCAGGGCTGGGCACACAGGAACCGTGCACATAGCCCTCATTGCAGAGCACCCCCAGCTCACCTGTCGCTCAGAGCTGACACAGAGCACCTCAGAGCAGGACTTGAACTAACAAACAGCAGCTCCGACAGGTCTGTAACCCTGGGCATCACTCTGTGCGGCCTCCCTCCACCGGGTTTTCCAGAGACTTCCACTGCAGCTTCCACCCACCACCCCTCCTCTCCCTGACTCCTGGGTTCCTCTCATTAGGAGAGGGTCTTCTTGAAGTTGTCTCCCACTCATGGGCCAGATAAAATGATTAGAACACAAGCCGGAGCTGCAGCCCCTCGTCTATCCTGACTCTGAGGAGCCCACACCTGTTCCTTGGACCTGGCCAGTTCAGCAAGGTCCATTTTCTGCAACTGTGAGCCTCTGAGGGGCGAGGATTGGCTGACCTGGGCAGCCTGACCGCCAGCCAGCCCTCCCCAGGTGTGCCTGGGTTGAGGTCAATATAAGCACCGCTCCAGGCAGCAAGAGCCCCTGCAGCTGTGCCTGACGCCATATTCTCTGTCCCGTCAGCAATGTCGGGGCTGGGCTGGTGGGAGGGAGTGAGGGGCCATGGCTTGTGGGTGGCCCGGTGTGAGTGGGGCTCTGCTGGACTTTCTGCAGGAGTTGCCGGGCTGCCACCTGCTAAAGAAGAGGATGTGTCACCCATACCTGCCACTGGAAGTTCTCCCCGGGCAGAGGTGAGGAAGGAAAAAAAGCAGTGGGGGCCGGGACAGGAGGGGTACCTCAGGCAGGGAAATGGAAAGCTTCCAGAAGAGCGCCCGGGACAGGACCATCCTGGCTGGCCTGCAGGCACCAAGTCGGCTGGCGTGCTGTGGCTGGTGTGGCTCCACGGCACAGGTGTGGTGACTTTTTGATTCTCATTTGGCAGGGCAGGTGTAATTTACAAGCCTGCGAGTTTGGTTCTTTCACACATATATATGACCATACGGGAGTTCCCTTGTATGTGATTTGTCATTTTTCCTTTGTTGCTTTTCAATAATTTTTCTTTGTCTTTAATTTTTTGTCAGTTTGATTACTATGTGTCTCGGCATTTTTCTCCTTTGGTTATCCTGCCTGGGACTCTCTGCGCTTCCTGGACTTGGGTGGCTATTTCTTTTCCCATACTAGGGAAGTTTTTTTACTATAATCTCTTCAAATATTTTCTCGAGTCCTTTCTCTCCCTCTTCTCTGTCTGGGACCCCTATAATGCAAATGTTGTTGTGTTTAATGTTGTCACAGAGGTCTCTTAGGGTGTCTTCATTTATTTTCATTCTTTTTCTTTATTCTGTTCCACAGCAGTGATTTCCACCTTTCTGTCTTCCAGGTCACTTATCCGTTCTTCTGCCACAGTTATTCTGCTACTGATTCCTTCTAGTGTATTTTTCATTTCAGTTATTGTATTGTTCATCTCTGTTTGTTTGTTCTTTAATTCTTCTAGGTGTTTGTTCCTTAATCCTTCTAGGTCTTTGTTAAGCATTTCTTGCATCTTCTCGATCTTTGCCTCCATTCTTTTTCCAAGGTCTTGGGTCATCTTCACTGTCATTTTTGTGAATTCTTTTTCTGGAAGGTTGGCTATCCCCACCTCATTTTGCTGTTTTTCTGGGGTTTTATCTTGTTCCTTGATCTGGTATAAAGTCCTCTGCCTTTTCACTTTGTCTGTCTTTCTTTGAATGTGGTTTTCCTTCCACAGGCTGCAGAATTGTAGTTCTTCTTGCTTCTGCTGTCTGCTCTCCAGTGGATGAGTCTATCTTAGAGGCTTGTGCAAGCTTCCTGATGGGAGGGACTGGTGGTGGGTTGAGCTGGGTGCTGCTCTGGTGGGCAGAGCTTTAATCTGTTTGTCTGCGGATTAAATAAAACTTTAATTAAAAGTTTAATCTGCTTGTCTGCTGATGCATGGGGCTGAGTTCCCTCCCTGTTTTTTGTTTGGCCTGAGGTCACCCAGCACTGGAGCCTACCTTGCTCTTGGTGGGGCTAATGGCGGACTCTGGGAGGGATCATGCCAAGGAGTATTTCCCAAAACTTCTGCTGCCAGTGTCGTTGTCCCCACGGTGAGCCACAGCCACTCCCCGCCTCTGAAGGAGACGCTGCAAAACTAGCAGGTAGGTCCGGTCATTCGTCTACGGGGGTCACTGCTCCTTCCCCTGGGTCTTGATGTGCGCACTATTTTGTGTGTGCCCTCCAAGAGTGGAGTCTCTGTTGAGACTGTGAGTCTCTGAGTGCAGTTGAGACTCTGAGACTCTGAATGGAGTCACACAGACTCTGGGTCCTGTGAAGCTTCGATGCTTTGTGGTTGTAGATATCCTACAGGAGACGGTCCACAGCAGGTGAAGCTAATGCTGTCAGTAGAGGTGGTGAAGCCAAAGATGCAGTTCTGACTAGAGGTGCGATGTACATAGAGGACAAAATAATCTCGTGTGAATGTAGTTCAGGCACATTTAAGATGAATGCAGTCATGTTAATGCCTAACATCTTCTGTCTTGTGCCTCCTGTCAGGGACCCCATCCTCAGTTCCTGAGGCTCCTGTAAGTCATGTACAGGGGAATGGAGAGTGAGCTCTGTCCGGTCTGAGCCCTGAGTTACCCTGTGTGTATCTTAGGATACTTTGTATTTCTGTGGTGGCTGTTGTAACATCATCTCTTTCATTTCTGATTTATTTGGGCCCTCTCTTTAAAAAAAAAATACATACTGCTGTTGTCTTTTATTCTTTACAGAAGTTTAATAAGTGTTTGATCTATTACCCTTATTCTATGTATACTTTTTGCAGTGAGATTTTTACTTTTGTTTGTTTTCTTGTTACTGTCAATAATTAGTGAGACTTGTTTTAAGGTACCTTCAACATTGCTTATAAAGCTGCTGTATTAGTGATGACAGAGGTTTAATGGAAGTCGTGTTCTGGTTGTAAATTAGAATGCAGTGTGCCAGCAAAAAGCCCCTTAAGTTTATGTCTCATTGCTTCTTGTTCTTTTTTTAATTTAATTTTTATTTTTTTATCACAGCAAATGTGATTACAGTGTTTTGTTTGTTCTAAGTGTGCAAGATGTTCTTTCACACGTATACATATATCTATTCTTCTTCAGATCCTTTTCCCATGTATGTTATGACACAATGCTGAGTAGTCTTCTCTTGGTATTCCATATGTCTCTGGTGATTATATATTTCACATGTGTTTCTATATCTATGTTAACCCCAATATCCTAATGTATCCAGTCCTCACACCTTTCCATTTGGTGAACCATAAGTTTGTTTAATGAATCTGTGATTGCCTTTCTCTGTGGAAATATCTTCATTAGTATCAATTTTTAGCTAACACATATAAGTGATATAATAGGATATGTGTCTTTTACTGTCTGCATTAGAACAATTTGCCTGATTACCTCTAGACTCATCTATGGTGATGCAAATGGCATTGTTTCATTGTTTTCCCTAGCTAGTATTCCATCTGTACATGTACCAGTTCTTATTTGTACACTCACCTCTTGATGGACTTTCTGGTTGCCTCCATGTCTTGGCTATTATAATACTGCTGCAATGCACATTTGTCTACCTGTGTCTTTCCAATTCTGTCTTCTTATGTTATAGGCCCAGGAGTGGTCCTCCTGTATCATATAGTAGCTCAATGTTTACCTTTTAAAGGTATCTCCATTGTGTTCTCATTAGTGGCTCTTTCCAGGTTACATCCCACTTAAAGTTGAGGGTATGCATTTCTCTCAACACCTTCAGCATTTATTGTTTGTAGTTTTCTTGCGGATGGATATTATGACTGGTGTGAGCTGATACCTCTTTGTGGGTGAATTTGCATGTGTCTCATAATCCGTAGAAATTGAACTTTAAGGCATGTCCTTTTTATTTTTCAAACTGTGATTACAGCTTAGTTCTTCAAAGTGCTTTCTTAAAGTATGAGTCACATTTTGAAATTTTTTGGCCATTACCTCCCTCAAGACATTTTGAGGGCAGGATTCATTTACACCCCTGCAGTACTTGTTCACATGAAGTGACCATTAGCACAGGCTTTAAAGATGCTTTTGGAGGTAACGGCCAGAGGGCGGCAACCTGTCTACGTTCCCCACGCTGGTACTAGGAAAACAGACCTTCCTGCCAGTGGTGTTCCTCAGTTATAAATTAGAGTGGAATGTGCCCGGATAATCCCACCAAAGCTGATGTCTCCTTATTTTGTTTGTTTTTGAAATTTAATTTATATTTTTTAATGAAGTAATATTCCATTGTGTACATGGGCCACTTCTTCTTGGTGCATTCCTCTGCTGATGGACATTTTCATTGCTTCCAGATGTTGGCTATGGTAAATATTGCTGGAGTGCAGAATTGCCAGCCTGTGAATTTTTCATGCTCATTTTCTCAGGTGATAGGCCCAGCAGTGGGTGTGACTGATTGACTAATAGCTCAATGTTTCCCTTTTCAAAGCACCTCCACTGTGTTTTCATTACTGGCTCTTACCATGTCCCCCTTAGAACCGAGGGTACGCATTTCTCCACAATCCCTTCAGCATTTATTGTTTGGTGCATTTTTGCTAATGGCCATTCTGACTGCTGTGAGCTGATAGGTTTTCGCAATTTGGGTTTGCATGTCTTTAAAATTCCTAAAATTCATCATTTTTCCACACCTTTTTCTTTTCTGTTAAAAAAAAAAAGAAAGAAGTGGGAGTACAATATACCTCTTGAAATTGTCTTCTTGGAAGGTTTCCCTCTTTTGAATTTTTCCTCGATTTTTGCCTCCAGGATGTTTTTGGAGGGCAGGTGTAATTTACAAGCCTGCGAGTTTGGTGAATATTTAGTGACCATTAGCACTGGGTTTAAAGCTGCTGCTTTGGGAAACGGCCACAAGGAGGGAGCATTTCTCCATTCCCAAATCTGGTTACTAGGGCAGCAGAGCCTTTCTGGAAGTCGTGATCGTAGGCTGTAAATTAGAAATGTAATGTGCCAGGAGAAACCCCCGTAAGTTTATGTCTCATTACTTCTTCTTGGGTTTTTTAAATTTTTGTAATCGGGGTAATGATTAGAATATTGTTTGGCCTAGGTGTACACAATCTGGTTCATTTGTACATTATATATGTCTATTCATGTACAGATCCTCTTCCCATGTATAATATTACAGTGTTCCATACACCTCCCTTGCTACGTGGTCGGTCTTTTTGATATATGTATATAATATGTATTTGTATACGTATCGTAACGCTAATCTTAATTTATCCATTCTGCCCACCTTTCCTTTTAGATAAGCATACTTAATTTCTAAGTCTGTCTTTCTTTGTGGAAATATGTTCATTTGTGTTAGTTATTAGATAACGCCTATAAGTGATATCATAGGTCTTTTGCTTTCTGACTTACCTTATGTTCTGTGATTATCTCCAAGCTCATCTATGGTGCCTCAAAGAGCAGTGTTTCATTGTTTTCTATGGCTAATATTCCATTGTGTACATGGACCACTTCTTTATCCGTTCATCTGTTGATGGACATTTTGGTAGCTTCACTGTCTTGGCTATTATGAATAGGATGCATGCAGATTTTGCAACCTGGGTCTTCTCGCTGCTGGTCTTCTCAAGTGAGAGGCCCAGTGGTGTGATTGCTGGATTGAATGGTACCTCAATTTTTACTTTTAAAGGCAGCTCCTTTCTGATCTCATTATTGGTTGTTACCACTTTACATCTCACCAGCAGCTAGAGGGTACACAGTTCTCTAAAACCCCTTCAGTATTCATTGTTTGTAGACTTTTTGCTGATCGTCAGTCGACAGGTGTGAGTTGAAAACGTTTGGTAGATTAGATTTGCATGAGTCTAATACTTCCTGAGGTTGAGCTTTTATCCATTTTCCTTTTTTTAAAAAAGAGAGTGAGTCAAACTTACCTCTTCATACTATCTTCTTGAAACATTTGCCTGTTTCAAATTTTTTTGTCCATTCCCTACCTCAGCACAATTTTTTAGGGCAGGTGTCCTTTACAGCCCTGAGTCCTTGTGAATGTTAAGTGACCATTAGCTGTGGGCTTAAAGCTGCTCTTGCAGGAAACGGCCACAAGCCGGCAGCATTTCTACATTTCCAACTCTGGGTTCTTGGGCAACAGAGCTCTCCTGGAAATCGTGTTAGTAGCCTGTAAATTAGAGTGGAATGTGCCAGGGCAAGCCCCCAAGAGCTTATATCTCCTTACTTCTTGTTTGTTTTTTTAATTTAATTTTTATTATCAGAGCAAATTTGACCAAAAATATTTTGTTTCTCCTAAGTGTACAGAATCTGGTTCATTATATCAATGTATCTGTCTATTCATATTTGGATCCTTTCCTGTGTCGGTTATTACAAAGTATTGAGTAGACCTTTCTTGGTATTCCATAGGTATTTTGTGATTATATATTTCATATGTATTAGCACATGTCTGTTAACCCCCATATCCTAATTCATCCATTCCTTACACCTTTTCATTCGGTTAAACGTAATTTTTTTTTTTTTTTTTTGCGGTACGCGGGCTCTCACTGTTGTGGCCCCTCCTGTTGGCGGGGCACAGGCTCTGGACGCGCAGACTCAGCGGCCATGGCTCACGGGCCCAGCCGCTCCGCGGCCCGTGGGATCCTCCCGGACCAGGGCACAAACTCGTGTCCCCTGCATCGGCAGGCGGACTCTAACCACTGCGCCACCAGGGAAGCACGGGCCTGTGACTTTCTGATTCTCATTTTCTCAGGTGATAGGCCCAGCAGTGGGTATGCTTGATTGACTGGTAGCTCAATGTTTACCTTTTCAAAGCACCTCCATTGTGTTTTCATTAGTGGCTCTGACCACGTCCCCCTTACAACGGAGGGTTCGCATTTCTCCACAATCCCTTTAGCATTTATTGTTTGCAGCATTTTTGCTGATGGCCATTCTGACTGGTGTGAGCTGATAGGTTTTTGTGATTTGGGTTTGCATGCCTTTAAAAATTCCTAACATTTATCATTTTTCCAGGCCATTTTTTTTCTGTTAAGAAAAATGTGTGAGTACAATATACTTCTTGAAATTCTCTTGTTGAAAGGTTGCCCTCTTTTGAATTTTCTGGTGGATTTTTGTCCCCAGGATTTTTTTTTGAGGGCAGGTGTCATTACAGAACTGCAAGTTTGGTGAATATTTAGTGACCATTAGCAGTGGGTTTAAAGCTGCTGTTATGTGAAACGGCCACTAGGTGGCAGCATTTCTCCATTCCCCCATCTGGGTACTAGGGCAGCAGAGCCTTTCTGGAAGTAGTGTTCCTAGGTTGTAAGTTAGAATGGAAAGTGCCAGGAGAAACCTCCATATGTTTATGTCTCATTACTTCTTGTTGATTGTTTTAATTTTTTTAATCGGGGTAATGATGAGAATGTTGTTTGTCCAAGGTGTACACACTCTGGCTCATTTGCACATTACATATATATCTCTTCATGTACAGATCCTCTTCCCATGTCAATTATTACAGAGTGTTCCGTCGACCTCCCTTGCTATAAGGTCGGTCTTTTTGATATATATCTCTAGGCTTATCTCCGGTGTTGCAAAGAGGAGTGTTTCATTGTTTTCCATAGCTAATATTCCATTGTGTACCCTGACCACTTCTTCTTCGTTCATTCATCTGTTGATGGACATTTCGGTTGTTTCCATCTCTTGCATCTTGTGAATAAGGCTGCAGTGGAGCTTTGCCAGTCTGTGTCTTCTCGATTCTGATCTTCTCAGGTGATAGGCCCAGCGGTGGGCCTGCTGCATCGAATGGTAACTCAACTTTTACTTCTAAACGCAGCTCCTTTCTGTTCTCATTATTGGCTCTTACCACTTTACATCTCACCAGCAGCTAGAGGGTACACAGTTCTTTAGACCCCTTCAGGATTTATCGTTTCTAGACTTTTTTGCTGATGATCATTCTGACTGTTGTGATTTGAAAGTTTTTGTAGATTGGATTTGCATGTCTTTGTTAATTCCTGATGTTGAGTATTTTTCCATGACCTTTTTTTGTTTAAAAAAAAAAGAAAGAAAAGGAAAAAGGTGAGTAAAATATGCCTCTTGAAATTGTCTTCTTGAAAGGTAACCTTCCTTGGAATTTATTGGTCTATTTTCAACACCACGAATTTTTTTGAGGGCAGGTTTCATTTACAGTCACGCAATTATGTGAATATTAAGTGACCATTAGCAGTGGGTTTAAAGTTGCTGTTGTGTGAAACGGCCACAAGGCGACAGCATTTCTCCATTCCTAAATCTGGTTTCTAGGGCAGAAGAGCCTTCCTGGAAGTCCTGTTCCTAGATTGTCAATGAGAATGGAATGTGCCAGGAAGAACCCCCATAAGTTTATGTTTCATTACTTCTTGTTCGTTGTTTTAATTTTTGTAATCGCGGTAATGATTAGAATATTGTTTGTCCTAGGTGTACACAATCTGGTTCATTTGTACATTATATATGTCCATTCATATATAGATTCTCTTCCCATGTAAATTATTACAGAGTGTTCCCTAGACCTCCCCTGCTATATGGTCAGTCTTTTTGATATTTGTGTTTAATATATATTTGTATATGTATGGTAACCCTAATCTTAATTTATCCATTCCTCCCACCTTTCCTTTTAGTTTCCTTTAAAGTTGTCCAGTGGTCAACACATTAGTAAATAATGCCCTATATTGAGACCTCTATTTTCAACCTGATTGCTTGTTTAGCTGACAGTTTTTGTCTCCATTAAAAGTCTTTGGTTAGCATAGGTGAAGGTCTTTGGCCTGCGTTAGTAACAGCTGCTACTTGTATTTACTCTTTTGTTTCTGAGAGTAATTGCTGTTTTTCATCAATTTTTTGAGATGCCAAGGACCACCTGTAATAGGTAGCTGATTAAACTCATTGTGATGATGGAAACAAGATGTCTCAGGTTTTATCTTTTAATTTACCGATTTTAGATGGGGAGTAATGTTCATGGCTACAGACCATGCTTGCTATCTCCACAGTCATCTGTCTTCAATTCTTTCTTTTGGAAGAAGGCAGGACAGAATCCTGAGCCTGTGGTTCAGAGGGTCACAAATCAATCTTTCTCCTCTGCCTATTGATTCCAACTTAAATTAGTGAAGTTCTACTCTATGTCTAATTTTTCTTTCTTTTTCCATTAAAAAAAATTCTCCCCTATGCTGTGAAGAAAGACAGGAAAGTAGAAAAGTAATGGGAGTAGATTTTGCATCTTCTTTTGGTCTGTCTGAATTATCATCATCGCCTTCTTTTCAATGCCATCTTGGCATATTGTACTTTAAAAGCGCTTTCACATGTGTTTATCTCATATGCTTCTCTTTCAATAGTTACCCAATTTATAGCTGAGGAATCTTAGGCTCACAGAGGCCAAATGACTTAGCTAAGTTCATATGGCTAGACAATGAGTGAAACTGGGTATATTTCCTAGGACTCTTCTGGTTGTAAGGAACAAAAAAAGTCAATTTGAACCAGCTACTAGCTTAATAGAAAGGAGTATACTGCAATGAGTTTGGACTTGTTTACAGACTAGAAGAAAGAGTTATAGAATCAGGTCAACTCTGAAGACTTTTGGAATTAGAAACAGAGATCTGAAGCCTGCAGGAATTTTTTAGTCTGTCTCATATCTGTTTCTTTTGGGGTACCGACATCATTGGGTCAAACTTCCCCATGTAGTAGGGGACATGGGTGTCAGTAGAGCTGCCATGTATTGCATGCAGTGTACAGTTCTGCTCAATCTAAGGGTTACTAATCATATCTTAGAAATCAAAGATTTGTATGTTTATTATGGCAAATTTCCAGCAGATGGCACTCAAGTGTCTTTTCTAACAAAAGTCAGTAAAATGATTTGAGGATGCGGTACATTTATCTATTTGCACAAAGGTGCCTTAGTGGGTAGTGGGGACCTTGTCTTTCTGAGATCATGCTTTTCCTGATTATAACCAAAGAAAAAAGAAAAACCTTCCCCATAACAGAAAGAACCTAGACAATAACTTTGGTGGATTTGGCTTGGGCTCCATCTTGGATCAATATCTATGGTTGGGAGTGGTTCATGATTGACCCCTTTAGACATTACCATTTTGCCTGTGGAAACACTCTTCTTTCTATGTATAAAATTCCGCTGCTGCCTACATAAGGCAGTGAATCCACATGTAATCACAAGTATACTCCCCACCCCCAACTCTGTCCAGAGAGGTATTTCAAAGTATCACCAACTACTGCATTTACTAACAAGTTCAGGGTGTTTGGGAGACATGGCTCCTCAAGATTCTGAACGCTGTGGCCATTGGGACTAATTTAACCATTTCCAACCCATCTAAGATACAATAGTACAGGAATAAGAAAGTAGCCACACTAAGAATTCAAGTTTGGAAAAGAGGGAGAAGGGTAAGCAACATGAGTGGGACAACTCCAGAGGATATGCCGTACTCCACTGAATAGGACTAGTAAGGCATATCCAGTTTTCACTCACTGCCTTGGCTGCTGTTAGGTCTGTGGCATTCTGTCCCCAGGAAGCTTTGCCTTGATCATTTTCCTTCATGGCCACAGTAAACAAGAGGACAGCTCGTGGAAGGCTATATATTCTTCCAGAAGCCCAGTTGCTATCATTGTTGTACAGAGACCCAGGAATTGCCTTAGAGGTGGAGCAATTGCAGGCTTCTCATTGAAGAATTTCTTTAGCGAAGCACATCTTTTAAAGAGCTAGTTGGCTGTCAGTGTTGAGTTCATTTTGATGGGCTCTGTTGACTTATAACAAACCAGCAGTTTTGTTGATTCATAATATTTGGCTCTACACGCTGCCTTTGAAATGTATGTCTTCTAGAAACATACCCATAAGGACTTTGACAATCCTCCTGTGGCCTCTATTTAATAACTCCTCCCTTGGCCCCTGCCTCAGGGCAACTGAAGCAATAGGCTGAGTCGGTAAAACAGAGCTCTTCTGCCCTCTGGCCCCTCGTTGCTTCCCAGTTATTTGCACTTTATGATGGGAAAAATTACTGCCTTTTCTTTGGGGCAGGTGCACAGCAGGAGCTGTTTCGGAAAAGTCTGAGTGGTCAGGCCTTTCCCATTTCTAGGTTACTCCTGGGTATCCCCTCTCCTTGATGGTGAAATAACTTCACTGTAGGACACAGAATTCATCTCTAACAGTTTAGCAGGCAGCATGGTTTTCTGATCCTTAGCAGCTTTGGATCAGTAGCTACATATAGATAAGGCCTCTGTTTTAAAAGCACTATATATCTATCTTCTTATTTCCTATCCATTTTAAGAAATGCCAGTGAAATGCCCAAGGTCGCGAGGCCCCTCCACAAGACCACCAGAGTCGAGAGTCAAAGCCAATCGGCAAGGGTCATTTATTGCAGGTTCGAACCTGGACCTCCGCGCACTCGTTGCCGGTGACGCTAAGAGGCCCTGGCGGAGTTTAGTACAGCTCTTTTATAGACCGGTACAAATATAGTCGCCGATTGGTTGACTTTTAAACAAAGACACTAGTCGCCGATTGGTTGACTTTTAAACAGAGACGCTAGTCGCCGATTGGTTGACTTTTAAACAGAGACGCTAGTCGCCGATTGGTTGACTTTTAAACAGAGACACTAGTCGCCGTCTGATTGGTTGGACGGTTGCGGGGGGGGGGGGGGGTCAGCAGGCGTAATTACAGAAGCGAGAGCGGCTGGTTAAGTTTCGGTTTCCTGAGGTTTTGTTTCTTAATTAGAAATACTTAAGGCGGGGCCATGGTCGCAAAAAGAAATAGTGCAAACAGGAGGACTGATACAACCCTAGCAGTGCTGCGGCCTCCACCAGCCCAACGGCAGGGCGTCGGGAGGCTGTGCGCCCAACTTCAGGCGGCGCTCCCAAATGTGGCAAGCCCAGCGCCGCGCCCTGGAATGGTCCTTTTTTCGGCCCTCCCCCTCCGGAAAGAACAGAAAAGAAATTCCAGGAAAAGCACAAATTGAATGCAGGGCGTCAACTCAGTCCTATTCTCACCAAACTAGAACATAGCCCCCTCACCAGCTTAGATTGAGGTTTATTTTCCTTTTAAGGGACCTTACCAAAGGCCACAAGAAGTATCAAGTGTGCTCTTGTTTCTTTTTTTTTTCTCTCTCAAAGTTTAATCATTTATTAAAGCAATTGTTTTATCCGTCATTTTTCTGGTACAGATATAAACGAAGTCCCCATAACATCTCTTGACCTCCTGTCAGTGTTCTATTGATACGTTCTAGTTTTAAAGTTTTTTAAATTAAAGTATAGTTGATTTATAATATCATATTAGTTTAAGGTATATACAATAGTATTCAATATTTTTATAGATTTAAAAAATTTGTAATTTAAAAAAATTTAAAATTTTATAGATTTTATGCATTTAAATTTATTATAAAATATTGACTATATTCCCTGTGCTGTACCATATATCCTTGCTGCTTATTTATTTTATACATAGTAGTTTGTACTTCTTAATCCCCTACCCCTATCTTGCCCCCTTCCTTACTGGTAACCACTAGTTCTCTATATCTGTGTCTGTTTCTGTTTTGTTATTTTCATTCGTTTGTTTATTTTTCAGATTCCACATATAAGTGATATCATACACTATTTGTCTTTCTCTGTCTGACTTCTTTCATTAAAGCATAATACCTTTCAGGTCTCTCCATGCTGTTGCAAATGGCAAGATTTCAGTCTTTTTTATGGCTGAGTCTTGTTTATTATTTTTCTACCAAGCCACCAAAATATTATTGTCTGTCTGCCAAGATACAGCAGGTAATAGTTAATATCTACTTTGTTTTCATGTAAGAATTGCCATCTTTCCAGCTGGGAGCAGTGTGATTCTCACTTCCTCTACCTCGTATCAACTAAACCCAGTCTATATTTAATACTAATTTCTGTAGTAATTAGTAATCTTTGTATTGCTAGTGAGAGAAACTCAAGTGTAAGTAGCCTAAGGGAAAAAAAAAGGAGGAGGAGGAAATTATTAGAAGGATCTTGGGTCACTCACATAAGAGCTACTGAGAGAGGCAGCTCTGGAAACTTCTGTGGCTGGAACTGGGGAATTGACTGTCTCATATTCTAGATTCCCTCTGTTCGCTTCATTTACTCAGACTCTTCCTCATGGTTGCAGGAAGCTCTGGGGTACATCCTACATCTCATAATCAAAGCAGGAAGGAAGATTCTTCCCTTCCTGCTCCAGGAGAAAATACTGGAGAAGGGCTCTGATGAGCTTGGCTTGGACCAGTCCTTGAGGCTGCAGGGTAGGGTTGACATCACTTAACTGACTCACTGATCTACTTTTCAGGTTTGGGAATGCTCTTATCCTACGGAGGTGATAGTTGCTAAATTCTTGGTTAGTGCCTTGCCTATTTTTTTTTTTTTGTGGTCAAAATTAAATACCCAGTACTTTAAATTAAAAAAAAATTCTTTATTAAAAAAAATTTTTTTTGGCTATCCCACATGGCTTGTGAGATCTTAGTTCCCCAACCAGGGATTGAACCTGGGCCCTCAGCAGTGAAAGCACAGAGTCCTGACTTCTGGACTGCCATACCCAATTCCACTGGGAATTTCATACCCAGTACTTCTTTAAAAAAATGAAGTATAGTTGATTTTGTCATGTTGTGTTAGTTTCAGATATGTAGCAAAGTGATTCATATATATATGAATATATATATTCTTTTTCAGATTCTTTTTCATTATAGTTTACCACCAGATATTGAATCTAGTTCCCTGTGCTATACAGTAGGCCCTTGTTGTTTATCTATTTTATGTATAGCAGTGCTATCCCAGTACTTTTGTAACCACACCTGAGGAACTGATAATTTCTTTTTAATAGTAAAAATAAACATCATTGTGCAGTATGCTCAGAGTCAACCAACTTTCCTTTAAAAATACTGCCAATTTTTCTTGCTGATGCCGTCCCTCCAACTTTGGAAAAACAGTCACGTTCCACCCAAATTATGCTTTTGATGAATGTGGTCTCTGGATATTCAGCTGGGACCATGATCTACAGACACAGCGATTGAAATGGTCAATCACAGGAGCCACTAAATGACGCCTGAGTGCAGGTGTGTGATTAACAGCAGGTGCTAAAGATATCAGAGCTGGCAAATTGGAGTCTTCCTTTCTCCTCACTTTAGCCATACTTTAGGTTTCCCTGGAACTGAAATTGCTGCAGAAAGATAAACTTTGTCACGAACAGCTGCTCACTGGATACTTAGAATAGACTGTTTTGCAGTGGGAGTTGCTTTTTAAAGTCATATTTCCTGTCTCTCTAGCTTGACTGTGAACTCCTCAGGATTGGGGACCAGAGTTTATACTTCTTTGTATACTTGCTCTTCCTGGGACAGTTTTGTATACACAGAGGCTGTTTAGCCAGAGTTGGAGCGTTGTTATGAAGGCATGTAAAGAGATGGGATGTTGGCACCACTGGCTTTAAAAAGTGTATGGCAAGACTTGCCAGTCTCAGGTGAACGGGGAACATTGCCCATTCATAAGCACTGATCTTGGAGACAGTAGGTTCTGGTTCTCTTTCCTACCCTAGTTTTTTGAGCAAGAATGTCTATTAAATCAACAAACATTTGATTGAGTGACTAGTAAGTGTTAGGACTGGGGAGAAGCAGTGAACCTGATTAAAAAAAAAAAGTCCCTTCCCTCATAGAGCTTTTATTCTAGTGGGAGAGTACAGAATACAAACAAGTTAATAAGGAAGATAATTGTAAATGATTAGAAGTTCCAGGAAGGAAGAGGAAGGATGATATGATAGAGAGTAACTGAGGTCTTTTAGGTTAGGGCGGAAAAGAATAAGACGCATGGGAGTTAGGAATGCAAGCTCTGGAATAAGATCTGAGTTTGAATCTCAACCTTTTTCACTTAGCATCTGTGTGTCCTAAGGGGAGTTATGTAACCTCTCTGAGCCCTAGTTTTTTCATTTAGAAAATGTACTTATAAGGTTGTTGTAAATATTAAAATACATATAAAATGCATGATAAGTACTGATTGTAATGTATTCTGGTCTTTGTCCTCTGGACTGTGACAAAATGATTTTGAATGTCCTATATAGAAAGTTTTGAATTTATATGATTTTTATGCACCAGTTTTCTTGCTTTCTTAAAAAAAAAAAGAAAAACCTTTCTGATTACTTTTCAGGTTTGAAAATCTTTCAGTGAAATAAAAGATGGATAATTGTCATTTCTACTTAACTTTGCAGTCTTCTGAGCTGAATGTCTTTAAGTAGGAGGAAGCAACTGTAAATCTTGCAAAGTTCAAGATCCATTACTGAGGGCGAGGGATACGGTTAATGTCTCCCATTGTGAAGTGTAATTATCTGTTTAAGAACAGAGTTGACTAAAGAAAGCTGTGGTTGATCAAAAAAAAATTCCAAATCAACCATTAAATCAACAGTTGCTCTTAATTTAATTTTTTGCATATGGTCCCAGGTGTGAGTGTAACAAACCAAAGGATTTGTGGGATGAACAGAATCAGATTTTCCATTTCTATGTATTTACATGTCAATGGATTAGAATGGATAGTTTCCTATAACACAACTATTCAGTGCCCTGAAGCACACATTATCTCCACCAGGGATGGGGCTAGGACGCCTAGTCCCAGAGGTCTGTAAGGCAGGAGCACGTTGCAAGACTCCTATCCCTACCTCATCACGAATATTTTAGGCATTCTCTATCTGTATATATTACCTATGAAATCATTTCCACAGAGGCTAAAATCTCTGCCTTATAAAGTCTCTTCTTTGGATTCAGCGCTTGTCCCCAGAAGCTTTTTGCTTCGATGTTTATGGTGAGAAGAGCTTGTAAAAGGACTAATTTTACGTATCAATGTACTATGGTTGGAAGTTAAGGGTGCCAGTTACCCATCTTTGCTATGTATTTGAGTAATAGCCAGTTAAGAACAATCTGAGTCATATGGGATCAAAACGCAGCTTTATTAATTGCCCCCATCCTCCCAATGGTCCTGATGTATTTGACATAACCGTGTTGAAAGACATCATTTAGACCAGAAGCTCAAATGGGGCTTCCTAATCCCCCACCCAACTCTCACTTAATTCAGGGCAGCTGATGCAGATTAGGGCTGGTGTGATTTACTCACCCAGTCACTGGCTCCTCTCACTGGCAGGGACAGTTCTTGGTGGGCCAACTGCATAGGGACGAAAAGGAAAGGAAGGGGAGCATAGGGGGAAGAGAGAGAGAGAGGAGCTCCCTTCTGCATCTGAGTCACCCACTAGTTCACGGAGTTTCTGATGGAAGGAATATCTCTTGTCTATGCCTGTGAGAAGAGCTGTTCTTGGCAAATTATCCATTTCTTTCCCCATTTTCAGTTTCATTTTCTTTTTAGGTGTGTATACCTTCATTAATCCAAGTTCCAAGGTACCCCAGCACTCTGGCACCCTAGCTGCCTCTGTCCTCTTAGCTTGTCTCGTTCTCCAGGTACTTTCTTGCCCTTCTCACTCTCCTCTAACGAACCTGCCTCATGGTGTGTTTCCTCAGCCTTCTATCTAATCTCAAGAGCTAGTTTCTTTTCTGATGTTCGTGTTTGGTCATGCCATAACATTTTTTTTCATAGTACTCTTTGATGCCTCAATGCAAAACTGTGACTTACATGAAAACTTCAGGTTTCAAGGCAGGCAAGTGGGGAAAATATTTTATTCACAGAAAATTTCTCTGCCTTTCAAATCACGTAGAACAGGCAACAGTCTGCTCTGCCTATGCACAAAATTGCTCTTGGCTGTGATCATCTTCCATAGCTGGATTTTATCTTTACCTGCATCTCTGACAAACTGAGTCAAATTGATTCCAAAGTGCTTCGAGGAACAAGAAGAAACCTTCTTCCCTCAATATGACAGTGCCTAATTTAGTGTGAGAAGGACTGGAGGAACTGGAGATGTTTAGCGTAGAGCAGAGAAACTATGCGCAGGACATGATAATCTGCTTCTTACATTTGAGAAACTGTTATTTGGAGAGGGTTTGTTCTTCTGTATACAAAGTGTGTGAGTTAAAGAGAGGGAGGCTGGGAGCTTTTCACAGAGAGATTTGCAGCCATGGAAAGCTCTTCATCCTGGAAACAGACCACCTTAGCTTCCTGACCTTGAAGATGTTTTAAGCAGAGGCTAAGTGACTACCTGCTGTGATGCTGCAGGATGCCTCTGTGTGTGGAGTAAGGTTAGACTAATGACTTCTGGGGTCTCTTCCCATGCTGAGATCTAATGGTCCTTCAGTGCCTTCTCTCCTCCACTGGTTGTCTCTACTGCTCAAGGTCTGGAGGAAAATTTGAGGAAAAGGACCTTCAGACTTTCACAGGTGCCAGATTTCTTAGCTTTGTTAAAGGCAAAAAAATTCTGGGGAGCCTTGGCTATGAAAGATAAGAATAAGCTTTTAAAGGAACTGGTGAGCCAAGGGATATTGTCCTAATGGTTGAATGATGCCTTAAGATTGCAAGATTTTCAGAAAATTCAGGTCAGCCTGCATTATAGTCTGACTGATTTTGATGACTACAGTTTTCTAGTTCTTAACACCTGAGTCAATTTTTAAATAAAAATGTTTAATAATTGAAGTATATCTACAGGGATATGCACAATTCTTAAGTGTACAGCTTGATGAAGTATCACGAAGCAAACGGTTACATAATCACCATGTAGATCACCAAGAAATATGATAATACCCAACGGATAGAACTACATCCAAAAAGCTCCCACACTTCCCAACCTGGGTTCTTTCCCAGGCTTTATCCCACTGTCTTCTCCCCAAAGGCAACCATATCATGATTTCTAACAGGGTTTCTAGCTTATAGGTAAGCTTTACCTATTTTGAGTTTTATATATTCACACCACCAGCATATAAACATTCCAGTTGCTCCACATTCCTTATAGCCCTTGGTGTTACTGTGTCTTTTTACTTTAGCCATTTTGGTGGGTGTGTAGTGATGTCATACCAGTTATTAATTTGCATTTCCCTGATGACTAATGAAGTTGAACACTTTTATTAATGTTGTTGGCAATTCAGATATCCTCATTTGAAAAGTACCTGTTATTTCATTTTCCTTTTATTCCCCTCCCTCCCTCCCTCTCACCCTCCCATCCTTCCTTCATTTTTTTTCTGTAGATACCGTGTATCACGTTAAGAAAGTTTATTTCTAATTTGCTGAAAATCTTTTTTCTTTTTTACCATGAAGGATGTTGACTTTTATCAAATGTGTTTTCTACAATTCTAATGAGAATCATTGACTTTTCTTCTTTATTCTGTTAATATGGTGAGTGACATTGCATTTCTGGAATAAATCCAGTTTGCTCACATAGCAGTCTTTTTATGTCAGTGGATTTCCTTTGGATACTTTAATGACTTACACTAAGGAATTGATAAAATATTTTTGTAAAAATAATTTTTGTACTTTATATATGAGCTTCTGAAAAGGCTTGAATACCATTTTTTCTCTTAGATGGATTAAATATTTTATCTGCAGTCATATTTACACTGACAACCTGATCAGACATCGTTCTGTTTGAATATAAGTAATATAGTCTCGTTTGTGGATGAAGAGCTTACTATACGCCTTTGCAGCCTATCTTCTCTGGAAGAACTTTACTTTCTACTAGAGCCAGAAAGTAAGTTTGTGTATATTTGTACCTGGATAAAAATTATAGAATATTACTTTATCCTTTGTCAGCTGGAAAAGTTGCTCAGTGACTTATAATCTATGTTTTTCATGTTCTCTAATTAATGTAAATTAATAATTAAAAAATTTAATAGTGTTAAGGGGACTTTTTACCTCCATTATCTAATTTGATCCTCACCGTCTTATGAAACACATAGGGTTAATGTTATTGTTAATAAGACGGTCTCATAAGGAGATTTTTATATTCAAACTGGAGGATAGAAGGCTTTAAAATCTTTTCTATCTCCCGCTTTCTTTGTTTCCAACCAAGACTCAACATGATCCTCAGCCTTGAAAGGTCTTTGATGGAGGCTCTTAAGTGCTCTAGAATATCTTCTACATTCTGTATTTTGATGGCCCTTTTGAAAGGGACCCAGTATTCCTAGATCCACAATTTAGAATGCTTGATGCTAGACCCTGGGAGAATACACAAGAATTTAAAATATTTTGAGGCTCTGGGACATAGGGAATGGTTAGATACAATGACCTCATAACTATTGTTTGGGTCTACGGATTGTCAAGGAGATGAGGCCCAGGAAGGCTCAGCACCCTCAATTCTTTTGTCTCTTCACTGTGGAATGTGGCTTGGTTATGATTATAGGATTATAGAGGTAAGGGTGAAGACTTGAGAAGATAATATAAAATTAGGACGCATGAAATCTGGTGACAATTTTCCTTTCTATGTGATGTTTAGAGGAGAATTTAGCACACTTCCTTGGCATCCTATGAATCAGTACAATCTCTGCCTTCTCCAGGCCACCGTGGACCCTAAGGAACATGGAGACCATTGAGGGAGTGGATGCTAGTAACACTAACAATTACCTTTAATTTTCAGATTGGGAAACTGAGAGACTTGTCAATTCTGCAGAGTTGAGAGCTGGAATTGGCAGTGGAGGTAGAACCAGGGTCTTTTGACTCCAATCTCCAAAAATCTTAATTTTGACTTGTATATAATTTTCATTTATCTAGTAGAAACACCATTTGGCATTTGACAAGTTTCAGTACTTGCATTTTTGCGGGGGAGGGGATGAGGGAGCATCAATATTTGTGCCTCTAGATATTGCCTGCTATTGGTATCACAAGAGCATGTCCAGCTAGGTTGATGGAATTTGTTCAACCCCTCTCATCTTTGCTTACTTGTGTTTTCAAAAGCAAAGCCCAACTTGCCAAACCTTCTTTCACTGAATTCGATAACTACATGTTTGTTTTAATTCTTTTTATGTTATTCTGATATATGAAGTAGGATAGGTCATTTTCTTTATCATATTTTATTGCTAGAGATGTTCAGGCCCTGTGAAATGGAGAGAACCCTCCCAGGTCAAAGAACAGGTGAGTGCAGAGCTGACACTGCAAGGCAATGGTCCTAACTCTCTATCCAGTACTACTGCAAAGCTGAGACACTGCCCCAGCTAAGCCTGGTAGTTGTTCTTGCTTTTTATTTCTTAAATAACAATCTTATAGCAGCATTAAATAAAAATGTAAAAAGGAAAAAACATCTGTAATTCCTTCATCAAGGATTTGCATCTCTTAATTTTTGTATGTTTCTCACTAGTCTTTATTATATTATACACTTGTTAAGTTGATGTGCTTTAGAAATGATAGCCCTTTTGGACAAGCAAAAAGCAACAGAAGGGTAATGAATGTGGGATTTGTTAGAAAATCTCAAACTCTGGTTTTCTTTCTTTGGATAATCATAGTGGTGATCACTATTGGACTATTCACAGACTTCTTTCTATTTTGATGTAGTGGTTTTGGTGTAAATCATTTTATCTTGATTTTACTCTAGGGCTTTTAGAATTAGATTTTGCTGGAGTCAATTTTGATTTTATACTTGTATGCATTACAGGTATTAGAAAACAATCCCATTCGCCCAAAAGTCTTTGGAATACTAGCAAACTAATTAAAACTACCCAGCTAAGTAAATGCATTTTCCATTATCAGTAACATAGTGAATTTTTAAAAAAAATACAGAGTTTGCTCAGTACTTGAGGAAAAAGAAAACAATCTATCATATACAGTGTTTGACGTTCACTCATAGTGTACCTGTAGATTTATAAATGTTTCAGTGTCTTTTTACTGCAAAGACCATGGATTAGCTCAAATGGCTAAATGAAGGTATTACAGGGTCCACGGACGTGGATTTGAATGGTAGGTAGGAACGAATTGGCTTTGTCTGTTTCATGACTTTGCAATCACTTCTGATATGAATGAATCCATCAGTAGTTACTGAATGCCTAGCATTCTCACACAGAAATGTTTGATGCGATCTTTACAATGTAATTTTATGTTTCTTAGTTATTAATGAAGCAAAAGTATGGATGGGCCATTGTAATTACATCTGTGAGTTTAGGGCAAACATCTCAATGTTCATCACACTGGATGGTGGTTTAGTGGTAACACCTCGTATTTAAAGGGGTCAGGAGGCAGTCGCTCTGGGCCCTGCTTTTTCACAAATTCAAAAGTAGGGCAAAAATTTCCTGGGCCTAGGTTTCCTAATCTGTAAAACAGGGTTAATAATACCTGTCCAATTTATCTTCCAGTTTTGAAGTGAAGCTCAAAATGGAAATTGTAAGTGTACAGACTCTTGATTAGATACTACTGATAGACATGGTTCTGATCTTTCTTTCCATGTTGTTTAATATACACCTGGTGACTTAGACTTAGGGTGATGTTCAGCTATACTTACAAAGTACCAAATAGGTCAGAAACTAATTAAGGACTGGCTTTGGAAGCAGGGTGGGAAGATTTGTAAATCATGAACCCCTGGAACTGATGCCTACATTGGTGTTGGAAGTGGGATTATAAAGAGAGTCAATTTTTGCCTCGACAGAGTGCCAGCATCTTTCCTATGTTAACCTGGAGTTTGAAACCAACTAAATATCTCCCAACCTTTCTGTAGCCAATGATTCAAAATTCTTCAACTCTGATGTTTATCATCAGGTCTCTTTTCAGGACCAACATACAGGGATTTGAAACTCTCCCCCACTTTCCCCAGTTCCTTCTATTTTCTGAATGCTTTACCTGACAAATGGAGACTGACCAAGGAAAGGGCAGCAGGAGATAAAATAGAATCCAAAGAGTCTGGGCTCTTTTCCAAAATAGCCTATTATTCATTCATTAGTTTATTAATTTGTTGTTGTTGGCTCTTTTACTCATTAATTCACTCAAAATGGATTGAGAACCTATTATGGACCCAGCTGTGTGTTAGGTGCTATATTTACTAACATGAGTATCTCAGTCTTGACTCAGATATTTGAGAGAAATCAAGTTGTAAGTAAACCTTTCTTGTATTCTTTAGTCCACAACAACTCTGACTACTTTTTTTGGGTTTGTGTTATTGGGGTTGATGTAAACGTCTCAACTTTAGTTCCCATAATTTCTGATATTTCCCTTAGGAAGCTGCCCTTGTACAACCTTCAGCCATGTAGTTTGGGTAGGATTGACCTCTGGGCCTCCTGCATCAGACTGACTTAAGGCTACCATTTGCCCCCTTTCCCCACCATAGAGTGGGAACATAATTCAAACAGAATCAATGAGACATTGATAAAACATAGACAGACATTTTCTGGGGCTTCTCAGAAAGAGAAATCTTTGACTCTGGATGGTATGAGAAGAGGGTATGAGGTCTTGAATGGTTCTTGCTTTTTTGCTAACAAGATGGGCATGTCTGGAGTTGCTAGGGTACTGACAAGGTGGAGTCTGAGGGTGAAACCACTACCACAGAAGGCATATAAGAGAGAACGAAATCAGGTATTGGTGATAATATTTTGGCTGCTGGGTCAGCTCTCACTGAAGCAACTTATCTTTAGCTATTTCAATTACATAAGGCACTAAATTCTCATTAATTTTTTAAGCAGGTTTATTGATTAAATTTACATATCATAAAATTCACCCTTAAATGTTCAAAAAATAGTTTAAGTAGTTAAATAGTTCTAAAACATTGTACAATGCAATGGTTTGTAGCATGTTCACAGAATTGTGCAACTTTCACCACAATCAATATTAGGACATTTTCATTACTTCAAAAACAAACTCCATTTTGATTAGCAGTTACTCTCCATTCTCCCTCAATTTCCCTTCTGAATCCCCCACCCTGCTGCCTCCCAGCGCTAGACCACCATGACCACTAATATACTTTGTCTCTGTAGATTTACCTGTTCTAGATCTTCCATATAAATATGAATATGTTGTCTTTTGCAGCTCGCTTCTTTTATGGAGTGTAATAATTTCAAGGTTCATCCACGTTGTAGTATGTATCGTGACTTTACTCCTTTTTATTCAGTAATATTCCATTGTACAGATATACCACATTTCACTTATCCACATGTTGATGGACATTTGGCTTGTTTCTGTTTTTTTTTATTTTTATTGGAGTATAGTTGATTTACAATGTGTGTTAGTTTCAGGTTTCCAGCAAAGTGATACATATATCTACTTTTTTAGATTCTTTTCCCATATAGGCCATTACAGAGTATTGAGTAGAGTTTCCTGGGTTATAAGGTAGGTCCTTATTAGTTATCTATTTTATTTTATTTATTTATTTTTTATCATATGGTTTTTGTTCTTCAATTTGTTAATATGGTGTGTCACATTGATTGATTTGCATATATTGAAGAATCCTTCCATCCCTGGGATAAATCCCACTTGATCATGGTGTATGATCCTTTTAATGTGTTGTTGGATTCTGTTTGCTAGTATTTTGTTGAGGATTTTTGTATCTATATTCATCAGTGATATTGGTCTGTAATTTTCTTTTTTTGTAGTATCTTTGTCTGGTTTTGGTATCAGGGTGATAGTGGCCTCATAGAATGAGTTTGGGAGTGTCCCTTCCTCTGCAATTTTTTGGAAGAGTTTGAGAAGGACGGGTGTTAGCTCTTCTCTAAATGTTTGATAGAATTCACCTCTGATGCCATCTGGTCCTGGACTTTTGTTTGTTGGAAGATTTTTAATCACAGTTTCAATTTCATTCCTTGTGATTGGTCTGTTCATATTTTCTATTTCTTCCTGGTTCAGTCTTGGAAGGTTATACCTTTCTAAGAATTTGTCCATTTCTTCCAGGTTGTCCATTTTATTGGCATAGAGTTGCTTGCAGTAGTCTCCTAGGATGCTTTGTATTTCTGCAGTGTCTGTTGTAACTTCTCCTTTTTCATTTCTAATTTTATCGATTTGAGTCCTCTCCCTCTTTTTCTTGATGAGTCTGGCTAATGGTTTATCAATTTTGTTTATCTTCTCAAAGAACCAGCTTTTAGTTTTATTGATCTTTGCTATCGTTTTCTTTGTTTCTATTTCAGTTATTTCTGCTCTGATCTTTATAATTTCTTTCCTTCTGATAACTTTGGGTTTTGTTTGTTCTTCTTTCTCTAGTTCCTTTAGGTGTAAGGTTAAATTGTTTAATTGAGATTTTTCTTGTTTCTTGGGGTAGGTTTGTATAGCTATAAACTTCGGTCTTAGAACTGCTTTTGCTGTATCCCATAGGTTTTGGATCGTCGTGTTTTCTTTGTCATTTGCCTCTAGGTATTTTTTGATTTCCTCTGATTTCTTCAGTGATCTCTTGGTTATTTAGTAACGTAGTATTTAGCCTCCATGTGTTTGTGTTTTTTACATTTTTTCCCCTGTAATTCATTTCTAATCATATAGTGCTGTGCTCAGAAAAGATGCTTGATATGATTTCAGTTTTCTTAAATTTACTGAGGCTTGATTTGTGACCCAAGATGTGATCTATCCTGGAGAATGTTCCGTGTGCACTTGAGAAGAAAGTGTAAACTGCTGTTTTTGGATGGAATGTCCTATAAATATCAATTAAAGCTGTCTGGTTTATTGTGTCATTTAAAGCTTCTGTTTTCTTATTTTTTTTCATCTTGGATGATCTGTGCATTGGTGTAAGTGAGGTGTTAAAGTCCCCCACTATTATTGTGTTACTGTCGATTTCCTCTTTTACAGCTGTTAGCAGTTGCCTTATGTATTGAGGTGCTCCTATGTTGGGTGCATATATATTTATAATTGATATATCTCCTTCTTGGATTGATCTCTTGATCATTATGTAGTGTCCTTCCTTGTCTCTTGTAACATTCTTTATTTTAAAGTCTGTTTTATCTGATATGAGTATTGCTACTCCGGGTTTATTTTGATTTCCATTTGCATGGAATATCTTTTTCCATCACCTCACTTTCAGTCTGTATGTGTCCCTAGGTCTGAAGTGGGTCTCTTGTAGACAGCATATATATGGGTCTTGTTTTTGTATCCATTCAGTAAGCCTGTGTCTTTTGGTTGGAGCATTTAATCCATTCACATTTAAGGTAATTATCAATATGTATGTTCCTATTACCATTTTCTTAATTGTTTTGTGTTTGTTTTTGTAGGTCCTTTTCTTCTCTTGTGTTTCCCACTTAGAGAAGTTCCTTTAGCATTTGTTGTAGAGCTGGTTTGGTGGTGCTGAATTCTCTTAGCTTTTGCTTGTCTGTAAAGTTTTTGATTTCTCCATTGAATCTGAGTGAGATCCTTGCCGGGTAGAGTTATCTTGGCTGTAGGTTCTTCCCTTTCATCACTTTAAGTATATCATGCCACTCCCTTCTGGCTTGTAGAGTTTCTGCTGAGAAATCAGCTGTTATGGGAGTTCCCTTGTACGTTATTTGTCGTTTTTCCCTTGCTGCTTTCAATAATTTTTCTTTGCCTTTAATTTTTGCCAATTTGAATGCTATGTATCTCGGTGTGTTTCTCCTTGGGTTTATCCTGTGTGGGACTCGCTGTGCTTCCTGGACTTGGGTTGCTATTTCCTTTCCCATGTTAGGGAAGTTTTCGACTATAATCTCTTCAAATATTTTCTCGTGTCCTTTCTCTCTCTCTTCTCCTCTGGGACCCCTATAATGTGAATGTTGTTGCGTTTAATGTTGTCCCAGAGGTCTCTTAGGCTGTCTTCATTTCTTTTCATTCTTTTTTCTTTATTCTGTTCCGCAGCAGTGAATTCCACCATTCTGTCTTCCAGGTCACTTATCCATTCTTCTACCTCAGTTATTCTGCTATTGTTTCCTTCTAGTGTACTTTTCATTTCAGTTATTGTATTGTTCACCTCTGTTTGTTCTTTAATTCTTCTCGGTCTTTGTTATACATTTCTTGCATCTTGTCGATCTTTGCCTCCATTGTTTTTCCGAGGTCCTGGATCATCTTTACTATCATTATTCTGAATTCTTTTTCTGGAAGGTTGCCTATCTCCACTTCATTTAGTTGTTTTTCTGGGATTTTATCTTGTTCCTTCATCTGGTACATAGCCCTCTATCTTTTCATCTTGTCTCTCTTTCTGTGAATGTGGTTTTTGTTCCACAGGCTGCGGGATTGTAGTTTTTCTTGCTTCTGCCCTCTTGTGGACGAGGATCTTATTTTTAATTAATTTATTTTTTGGCTGTGCCATGCAGCATGTGGGATCTTAATTCCCTGACCAGGGATTGAACCTGTGCCCCCTGTATTGGAAGCAGGGAGTCTTAACCACTGGACTGCCAGGGAGGTCCCCTATTTTATATATTTAGCAGTGTGTATATGTCAATCCCAGTCTCCCAACTTATCCCTCCCCTCCCCTACCCCATGGTAACTGTGTTTGTTTTCTGCATCTGTAATTCTATTTCTGTTTTGTAGATAAGTTCATCTGTACCCTTTTTTTAGATTCCACATATAAGTGAGATCACATGATATTCGTCTTTTGACTATTAATGAATAATGATGCTTGAACATTAGTGTGTAAGTTTTTTGTTTGTATATATGCTTTCATTTCTCTAGGGTACATACCTAGGAGTGGAATTGCTGGATCATGTAGTAACCTTAGGTTTAACATTTTGAGAAACTGCCAAGGTCTTTTCCAAAGTGGGCTGCATCATTTTAAATTCTCATTATCAATGTATGAGAATGTTCTAGTTTTTCCATATATATTCTCACCAACCCTTGTTATTGTCTGACTTTTAAGAATCATCATCCTAGTGAGTGGTATCTCGCTGTGGTTTGATTTGCATTTCCCTAATGACTAATGATGTTGAGCACTTTTCATGTGCTTGTTGGCCACTGTATACCTTCTCTGGACTTTCTTTAGTTTTTAAGTCAGTTTGAGTTAGATTTTTCTGTCGCTTGTAGCATAGAGCCGTACCTGATTCAAGGAGGTATGTTTCACCTCTCTCTCAGTTATCCTTTAATTCAGTTTAAATATAACAGTCATACAGAGAAGTATAAAAGCAGTAAGTAGAATTCCCAGTTTTCACAGGAGCAAACCTGTGTAACCATCACCCAGATTAAGAAATAAAACATTGCTAGCACCCTGGAAAGCTGCTTCACACTCCTAATCATTCTCCTTCTAAACTTTTAACATCTTAAGATAAGTTTTGTCTATTTTTAAACTTCAGACAAATGGAATCATACAGTGTGTATTCTTTTGTGCCTGAATTCTTTCCTTCAACACTCTGTGAAATCATCCAGGCTGTTGTATGTAGCAGTATATATATACAATATATATAGTATATATATACAGTATACTGTATATATTGCAGTACAGTATGCTATTGAATGGATATGCCATACTTTATCCATTCTATTGTTTATGGACATTTGAGTCACTCCCAGTTTTTTGATATTAAAAATAATAGTGCTATGAACATTTTTATACATGTGTTTTGGAATACTTCCAGTATCATAAAGATTTTCAATGGTATCTACTAGAAGCTTTATTGTCTAACCTTTCACTACAACTCTCTTACAGTTTTGCACACCTTTAGTAGATTTATTCCTAGGTATTTGATATTCATTGGTGATACTGTAAATCCTCCAGAAACGATTTACTTCTGTTACTAGCAGGCAGTTAGGATAGGGAAGCTTATCCTATTCTAGTCTCAGATTCATCTAGACTGGAGCTGTGCTTCATTCCTTTTAAGGATTAGGTGTTTCCTGTTACCTTTATGTAATGGACTGTATGTTTGTGTCCCTGCAAGATTCCTATGTTGAAACCCTAACCCCAGTATGATAGTATTTGGCAGTGGGGCCTTTGGGAGGTAATTTGGTCACGTGGGTGGAGCCCTAACAAATGAAATTGGTGCCATTATAAGAAGAGGCCAGAGAGCTAGCTAGATCTCTTTCTGCCATGTGAGGACACAGGAAGAAGACAGCTGTCTGTAAGCCAGGAAAAGGGCCTTCGGCAAGAACCTGTCCTTGTTGGCACCCTGATCTTGGACTTCCAGCCTCCAGAACCAAGAGAAATAGATGCTCATTGTTTAAAACACACAGTATATGGTAATTTGTTACAGTAGCCTGAACTAAGCCCTCTTACTCCTGGTAAGAAATCCCAAATGAAATCCCAAATGAAAGCTTGAGTGTTTACCAAGGACCCTCCTCTTTGGTAGGTCCTGAAAATTTTCAGAGTTTTCTCTTCATTGATGATGCTGAAAGCTCTGAACCACTCCTCTGCCCGTTCACCATGGCTTTCTGCTTAGCTTCTCATATACTGCTTATGGATCAGCAAATGTGTCAAGGGGAAAAGTAGTGCCTAACATCAGACTTGCTTCTTAGCACTTGCCCTTTCTCACTAGGGTTTAGACCCTCAAGTCTTGGCTACCCTGGTAGCGCTTGACTCCTTCAAACAAAGAGATTAAAAAGTATTTTACACAGCTTTTTTTTTTTTTTAATTGACCTTTAAAACCTGGTATGTTTTCTGGAGGGAAGCATGTCTTTTGTTCCCTAGCCTCTGTGTGTAATTTTCTTGCTTTCTTTTCCCCATTTTCTAGTTATTTTTTCTTCCAAGTGATTGTAGGATAGAATTCATTTACATTTCAGGGGACTTCTTTAACTGATCAGAAATGTTTTCCTATTTGCTTTGATCTTACCTTTAGAGTTCTCAGGAATTAAAAGAGCATATATGTGTGTATCAACTTACAGTAGGTTTTTTTTAAAGTTCAAAATATTTTCTCATGAAAACGGTGTGTGGCTGGGTTTCTATAAAAGCCTAATATTTAATTATTAGGATACAAGTGAAATATTGCATATTTGTTACTTCAAAATAAGTATATAACATTCTCACACATCAACTACATCTTAGTACTTAAAAAGTGCCTTTATTGTAAGATATACATACAGAACAGAATGTATCACATATATGTACAGTTTAAAAAATAACAGAAAAATGAACACCCGTGAATCCACCGTACAGCTTAAAGATACAGAAGCTCCCTTAACCTCTTCTTTTACATTCTCACCTAGTCCACTCTCACACCATCCTTTTAAAAAAAATCTCTCTGCAAAGTAGGAATTGGTGGGAATCTCCTTCATGTGATGAAGAGCTTCTACAAAAACCCTTAAGCTAACAGCATAACTGAATGCTTTTCCCCTAAGGTGGGGAACAGTAAAAGGATATCCACTGTCTCCACATGTATTCAGCATTTTGCTGGCACTTTCAGGAAACGTAGAAGGTAAGAAGAAATAAAAGGCATACAAGTTGAAAAGGAAGTCAAACTGTCATTATTTACAGAAAACATGATTGTGTATGTAAAAAATTCTAAGGCTTTTACAAAGAAACTACCAGAAATAACAGGTGAATTTAGCAAGGACGCAATATACAAGTTAAATAGATAAAAAGCCATAGTATTTTCTTATATGTGACTTTTGCAGCCCAGCTGGTGAAGCTTGGGATCTCGCCTTTGCAGGGCTGCCAAGCAGAAGCGCGTGGGGCTCCGCGCCACAGAGAGGCGCTCCAGAGCTCCCTGGAGAAGGCAGTGTCTAGAGCCCTGACTGGAGAGCAGGGCTGGCGATGCAGGGGGTGAAATGGGGTTGTCTGCAGTGGTGGTTCGTAAGGAAGACCCTGAGGGCACTTGCACCTGTGCTGCTCAGGAGTCCGTCCCCACCTTAGCACTTGCTGGGCTGCAGCTATCCCTGGCCGCCTGGACACTCTGGTCATCACAGGAGACTGGGCATTCCCGCGGACCTGGCCATCCCGCAAGCCGGCCCCTACCTGCGCAGGAGGTGGGTTGAGCCCGCTCTCCGGCTCTGGGCGGGCTCTGACTCCCAGTGACTCCGAAGAAAGGGCTGGAGGATGCACAGGCATTGATTTCCAAAGCTGCTGCCCGGGCCAGGCGCCGAGGGGCCTGCAGGCGGCCGGACAGGGCCAGCTGGGTGGGGTTTGGGCCTCCGTAGTCTTGGACAGTCTCCCGGAGCGCGGGTCCCCTGGGCCCAAACAGCCACAACGAAGAGAGCTGGTGGGCGGTTGGGCTCGCCCTTTGCCCTTTGGCGCCCTTCGCCGGCGTGCCTTTTCTCTGACTCGAGTTCCAACGCAGCGTCATGAGCATCACGCGCGCGTGGCCGCCTGCCTCTCCCCTAGGAGTCGGTAGCCAGGCGACCTCTCTGGACTTTGGCTCCAGTCGCAGGGGCAGAAGGCACACAAACTGCTCTTCTCGGGCAACTTCCTCCGAAAACTTTGCCCCTGCTTGCCCATTGCCCGTGAGTTAATCCTGCCTCTGGGCGCTCCATCCATCCCTCCGGGATCTCTTTGCTCTCTGGCGCCTCCCATCCTCCTCGTGGGCAGTTCACGCGAATCCTGTGCTTTCACCTCCCCCGCACACTGTTGTACAGTTACAGCTCCCGGAAGTGATAGTATCCCATCCTGCAGGCTCAGTACTCGGTCCCCGGGCTCCTTCTCTCTGTGTCCTCACAACTGTGACCACTCAGAAGAAGTTGATACTGTCTGCTCGCATCTCCAAGATGTTCTCCACTTAGCGGTCACCCAGGAATGGCAAATAGCCCTCCTTCCGGGAGCAAATGGACCCTCCACCACTGGCCACAAGAGCCGTTAGTTACCTTTATGAGACTGGTGCCATCCGGTTATCCCCCAGATCCTTGCTCAAAGGAGACTGAGCTGAGGGCCCTAGGAGAGCACAGGGAAGGAGAACTGACAACTAATGACCAAAGGCAGGATGTTCATAGAAGAGGCCCCATGCAGTGTGAGTGTACCATCAGCATTTAGGCCTCTGAAAGCCAATGGAGTGTCAATTCCTTCAGGTGCTGTCCTGGGTTTCTGAAGGGAAACCTCCAATCCAAGCCCCAGAAAATAGATTAAGAAAAGCCTCATGTCCTCTGTGAGTTGCTTCACCAAAGGCCATGCCATGACCAGCTCACAGCACCCTGCTGGAGGTGTCCCGCCTCCTGGGAGGGGTGACACAGATGCATCAGGGCTCTCTGGTCCAGCCTCATCCCGCTTCTGCTAACCAAGAAGTTGTCAAAGGCAGTGCTTGATGAAGGCCGTAGGTTCAGTTCTCCAGCTCACTGTTGTCCAAGAAGACAACAGGGAGAGAAGCTTTCAGACCTGTCAAGGAGGACTTCTTCACCACATTTACCAGTTGTAGACCCTGCAAATGGAAAAGTCCAGTGCTGCTGCTGTGCTCCTGCCACTGTTGTAGGGTGGAGGTGAGCTGCCCTCACCTCCCCAGCTTCCTTGTACAGTCATTGCTGAAGATCTGGGTTTGGAGAAGACAGCTGAGCGCCAGTGGTTTAATAAGGCTTTGGAGGATAGAACTGAGGCCAGTCAGCCTGTCCTCAGCCACTTTCACCTTGCAGATCCAGGTTACTAAAACATTACCAGTTCCTGAATTGTCCGACCTGCCAGGTCCCCAGTCCTGTGTGCCCCTCTGCCTTTTCTTACGCCACAGATTGATTGTGAAATGAGATGTACAATTCCTAGTTCTTCTTTTGCTGTTCATGCCAACCCTCTTTCTTCTTTTAGGGTCAGGCTCACTTTTGGGGTTCCACTTAGTAATGAGAAAGAAGGCCCTTGCATTCCCACCCCTTAGTCATAGCTGCAGCATCTTCTGTGTTTTTTTTTTTTTTTTTTTGTGGTACGCGGGCCTCTCACTGTTGTGGCCTCTCCCGTTGCAGAGCACAGGCTCCGGACACGCAGGCTCAGCGGCCATGGCTCATGGGACCAGCCGCTCCGCGGCTTGTGGGATCTTCCCAGACCGGGGCACGAACCCGTGTCCCCTGCATCGGCAGGCGGACTCTCAACTACTGCACCACCAGGGAAGCCCTGCATCTTCTGTTTTGACCTCTCACGCCTCCTAGCTCCTCAGTCCTCTCTTTCAGTCTGCTTCCTACAGAATGAGTCACCTACACCTATGTGTGGATTCTCCTCCCTTTTTCATACAGACCCCTCATCCAGTCACCTTAACTGGTCCTCAGTCTTTACCTGCCAGCCCATCACTGTCTCTAGAGTTGCCTCCACTCCTGGGTCAGCACCTCTGCACAGTCTGCATCGAGACCTGCCTTTGACTCTTATGAAATTGATATGGTTACTATGCCCCCTCCCCATGCTGTCATCTCTAGTCTCCTGTCTCCAGTGAAAACATCTTCCCATTTTCCATGGAGCTCCTTGGTTCTGAAAACGTCACCTAATGGCAGCATTGCCTCAGGCCCAGTTTCCACCAGCTTGCCTGCAGGGTTGGTCAGCAACCCAAATGCAACTTGCAAACTCCATTTGTTCCAGGAAGTGCCTCTCAGCCCACGTTTGGAGATCCTGATGGACTGCAGCCTGGAGCCACCAATGGCAGCTCTTGGAAACCAGGCAGCCCCAGTACAAGCTCCTAATTTAACCTCTGCCACAGCCCAGCCATCCAGTGGCAGCACAACTCAACCAGGTTTGTGGGTTTGACATCCCCAGTTTCCACCTTTGGCATCCCTGTCAGCATCCAGCCGGCCTTTGGAGACACCCCTGGCATTCTTCCCACTGGCACAGCCACTGCTTCTGGCTTAGAGCCGCTACCAGTATGCCCAGCACTGGGAACAGTAGCTCACTGTTAGCTAACACCATTGCAGACCCATTTGCTCTTGTGGGATCTGCAGCCCTTATGGGTAGTGGCAGCTTTGGGATGAGTGTGGCTGCCCAGGCCCCACCTCCATTCTGGAGCACTCAGCTTTGGGGCAGGACCAAGCAGAAGCTAGTGCTCTAAGCTGGGGACACTTAGACCTGAGCCACAGGGTTCTGCTGGCTTATAGCACTCCACTTGCAAACGGAGAGTCCACTTCTACAGAGAGCAAATCTGTCCTGAGAGACACTTTCCTTCCTGCCTGTCATCAGAGCACTTGCGGCTGGCCTGGCAAAGGCATGTCTGTGACTACTGGGGGCCAGGCAGCACCACTGAGAAGAGATAAGTGCCAGGTTACACTTCTGTTTCTCCTAGTGGCCACATCGGCTGGGATGCTTCATGCCAGAGCACATCCATTGTAGTGGGAGGGACCAGTACCGTGCTTCTGTTGGGCAGTGCTTTGCTCAGCGCTTTCTGTTAGAGCTCCTAGAGTCCCCCTGGCCACAGCACATGGACAGGATCAGCACCATTCTTGTGCCTGGAGATACTTCTCTTCATGCCTATAATCAGAGCACCTGAGGCACACCTGGCCAGAGTTCATCCTTAGAAGTTGCAGCAGCCAGTGCCATACCTATGCTTGTAGGCCCTTATGTTCCCATACAGTCACAGTCCCTGGGATCCATGTGGTACAGTGGAAGAAGACAGCACAAAACTTGTGCTTGGGGACCTTCCCACTATAATTCTGAGTTTCTGGGGTGCTCATGGTCAAAGCACTTCTGTTACAGTCAGAGGAACAATGTTATACATTTGTAGGAAGACATTTCTACTTTTGCCTGCAGTGAGAATACCTGGTAATCCAGCCATGGTATCCTCTTTGAGTTTGGGGGGGCAGCACTACTGAGGAAGTACCTGTGGTTGGAGGCACTTCCGTTCCTACCTTTGGTCAGAGCAATTACATCTCTGATGTGGTCACAGCAAGCATCAGCTTTTCCTTTGGGGCATTTTTGTCACTTGCAGGAGACAAAAGTGTAGGACCACCGACCTTCATTTTCTCCTAGTGCAAGATGCAGATCTCAGCAATTAAGAAGCAAAAGCTTCCATGAATGGACTTGCTCTGCTGTGAAGAGGCTCAGTTCCTTGTAGTTATGTCAAATAAATTAACCTCTCTCCGTCTTCCTACTGCAAGCTGGAGGTCCTACACCTCAGGGTATTTGTGTGTGTCAGACAGTATGGGACAGATAAAGCTGGTCAGAAGTCAACATTCAGGTCAGTCCCACTGTTGAGAGTTGAAGAGAGCTCTGTATGTATCAACTGAACACTTCCTGGCTTTGACTTTTAGCCTTAATGACCCAAGCTCTGGATCAGTTTTCATCTCATCTTGGAACTGGTAGGACACCCCTCTTCTGCTTACAGCTGCCCCTTCTCCTTACTCATTGCCTCAATGGGCCCTTATCTTTTTGTCCCAGATTATGTATATAAAGCTTTGTTCTTGCTAATTCATTCTCTGCTCATGTGTCTTTGCTGTTTGACTCAACTTTGGAGGAAGAGTTGGTGTGTATGAATGCTGATGTGTTTGGCCAAACTTAACTGTGCAAAGTTTTCTGTGGCCCAGTGAACAGGGAGTAGATGTGCCCACATTTGATGACTTCAGATGTTGAACTTTCTGGCCTCTGTGCTTCTAGTGTAAAGGATGGCAACCAGGAGAACATGAGATCCAGAGGACAGAGAGGCAGACGGTGTCTTTCCCTTGCCTCTTCTCTCTGAGCTTCTATCCAACCATCTGACCTCACTGTTAGGTGAGACTATTGCTGATGTGTGTTCAGAAACCACACTTTACAATTTTAGTCATGTAAAAATGTTTCAGTGTCTCTTCTGGTGTCTTTTTCTTTAATCTAGGCTTGGGTCAGTTATCACACTTTACCCAGAGAGGGTGGGCCTGGCATCTAGTCTCATGGACCTGTGTGAATAAAGGCAAGAAGAGCTCACGCCTACTCTGCAGTGATTGAAAATGTAAACATATTGCACATTATAGTTGTTATACTGCTTAAAAAATCAGAACATATCCCTTTTCAGGGGAGTAAGTAGATAGGGCCTATCTGGGAAAATAACCAGTTTGGTTCAGTCATTCATTTATTCATTCATTTATTTATTTATTTTTGGCTGTGTTGGGTCTTCGTTGCTGCGTGCGGGCTTTCTCTAGTTGTGGTGACGGGGGGCTACTCTTTGTTGCGGTGCGCAGGCTTCTCATTGCAGTAGCTTCTCTTGTTGCAGAGCACGGGCTCTAGGTGCACGGGTTTCAGTAATTGTGGCACGTGGGCTCAGTAGTTGTGGCTTGCAGGCTCTAGAGCGCAGGCTCAGTAGTTGTGGTGCACGGGCTTAGTTGCTCCACGGTATGTGAGATCTTCCTGGACAAGGGCTCGAACCCGTGTCCCCAGCATTGGCAGGTGGATTCTTAACCACTGCACCACCAGGGAAGCCCAACCAGTTTGGTTCTTGTCTATACCACGAAAATATCAAACTGCAAGAATTACATTTTCACCCAAATCTGGCTGACTTTAGAGTCCTGCTGTCTCCACTAGACTTAATTGCTAACAATTCAATCTTTTCTAAGGCATTTCACAACAGGAGAACCTAACATGATGGGGGAAGGAGAAAAGTACAAGCATTGCCCCCAGAAACATCCATATTATTTTATTAGACATTTATTCAGTTATGACTTTATACTAGACTCTGCCCTAGGCCCTAGTGATAGAGAGTTAAAAGAAGTATCTTGCCCCAGAGGAGTTTACAATTTAATTGGAAGACAGATGAATACACCAAAAATTACAATTGGAAGGGTAAGTGTTAGAATAATGGGAGCAGGAATGAAGGACATAAAACCAGGTCTGTAGTAGAAGAAATTTGAGTTGCTCCTTAAAGAAAAAAGAGAAAGCAGCCAGGTGGACAAGGGCAGTTTTCAGATCAAATAAATGGTATGTGAAAAGTCCAGGAAGAAAGTGAGATCATGAGCCAGTGGGGCACCAGGCAGGAGTCAGGTGTGGCTGGTTCGACTGAATCTGGGGGTGGAAGGTGCTGCTGTAGGATTCAGGAGGGACAGATCGTGGATAAACATACCATGATGAGGCATTTGTCTATTATCCTGAAAGTAAGCACAGTCATGAAAGGATTGTGAGCAAATAAGGGCAAGATTGTATGTAGGGACTTGCCTGGCAGTCCAGTGGTTAGGATGTCAAGCTCCCAATGCAGGGGGCACAGGTTCGACCCTTGGTTGGGGAACTAAGATTCTGCATGCTGCACAGCGTGATCAACAAGAAAAAAAAAGATAATATGTAGACTTTAGAAACATCCATGTGGTTGTGTGAGAAGGAAGAGTTAAATGGGAGCCAGAGCAGAGGCAAAGAAGCTTATAGGAAGCTTTGCAGTGACCCAGGCAAAGACAAGACAATGAAGCCGTCACCTGGCAGTGGGAAAGGTGAGGAGGTAACAGGAGAGGGAGGTGAAGTAGGTAACTGCAACAAGACTAGCTGTATTCTAGTCATCCTTTGTGGGTGAAATGGACACAAGCAGTTTTGACAAAAATAGTATACGTTCATTTTTAATAGTGCAAGGTTTCTATGGAGGATCCAGATATTCAAAAGGCAATTCATTCACTCATTATCAATTTAACACATTTATTAAGCATCCGGGATGTGCTAAGGACCACTCTAGGTAGTAGCATCAATTAAAAAAAGGCAAAATCCCTGCCTTTGTAGAGCCTACATCCTAGTGGGAGGGGAAGAAATAATAAACAATAAATATAAGTAAATTATCTGGTAGGTTAGCCAATAACAAATGCTAAGTAGTTTATAGCAATATATAGGGATTGAGATTGTAGTAGAGAGAAGTGTAAGTTTCATTTTTTAAAAAAAAATTTTTAATTTTTGGGTGCATTGGGTCTTAGTTGCAGTGCACAGGCTTCTCATTGTGGTGACTTCTCTTGTTGCAGAGCATGGGCTCTAGGCACATGGGCTCAGTAGTTGCGGCACGCGGGCGGTAGAGCATACAGGCTTCAGTAGTTGTGGCACGCGGGCTCAGTAGTTGTGGTGCACGGGCTTAGTTGCTCCGTGGCATATAGGATCTTCCTGGACCAGGGCTCGAACCCATGTCCCCTGCATTGGCAGGTGGATTCTTAACCACTGTGCCACCAGGGAAGTCCCAAGTTTCATTTTTAAAAGGGTGGACAAAACAAGTCTTAGTGCAAAGGTAGGATTTGGGCAATTGAGTGAGCCACACAGATAAAAAGGAGAAGCATTCCAGATATTGGGACTAGGCACCACAAAGCCCAGAGGAAGGATGCCTGGTGTTCTCAGGAGCAGAAAGTAATCTAATGGGTCAGGAATGGGATCAAGAAATGGGAGAGTGGGAAGAGAGGAGGATGGAGAGGAAAGGGGGCTCCCAGGCTATGTAGGACTTTGTAGGCTATCATAAGAAAGTTGCCTTTTATTTGGTGTTGAGAATGTTTAGAGGGTTTAGAGCAAAGAATGACATGATCTGACAAGTTTTAATAGGATTGTTTTGGTTGCCGGTATGATAGTAGAGCAGGAAGACCAGTAGGGAATCTAAGGCCATAGTCCAAATCAGGTGTAACGATGGCTTGGACACAGTGATAGCAGTGGTGGTCAGATTTTGTACATATTTAGAAATATTTGCCATTAAGCTGGATGACAGGTGTGTGTGTAGGTGAGGGAGAGAGGTCATGGAGTTGCTATCCTAGCCTAGACGACGATTTTGGCCTCATCAATGAATACTTGGTTACTGGACCCATGGAAACAGATGACTGAAGGAGAATTCATAGAAGGAGAAATTAAGAAAGGGAAAGTGGGAGGATAACAGATTCCTCAACACGTGTGGTTAAGATCTTGGCTCTATATTTTGGGGAAATGCTGAGATCTTAACTTCAACCCATCTCAAAGTAGATTTTAGATAGATTTAAGACACCAGGTATTAAAAACAAAATTAGGGTATTTTTTTTAAAAAGTAGAGGATATAATATTTATAATCTTGGGAAAAATCATAAAATACTGAGGAAAGTGACTCCACTGAAATGAAAAACCTTGTATTTAAAAATGATAAGATTAAAAGAAAGAGGACAGACTTCCAACTTCTTCTCATCAAAAGAGAGAACTTCTCATTCATTCAGGAAATGAATTGGCAAGACACAGACTGGGAAAATACTTGCAAAGCATGTATCTAACACAAGACTAGTGTGAGGGTTATATGAAGTCCTATAACTCAGTAATAGAATGTCAAGCCACTCAATAAAATATGGATAAAACATTCGGACAATCCTTTTATAAGGACGATTCACCAGTGTCCAATAATCACATAAAAAATGCTCAGCATTAGTCATCAGGAAAAGGACAATTAAAACCAGAGTAAGATGCCATTATACACCCACCAGAATGGATAGGGTTTAAAAAGCCTGATAACTTTAAATGTCAGCGGAGAGATGGAGTAGCTGGAACTCTCCTAAACCTGAGTTAAGAGTATAAAATGGTACGACCACTTTGAGAAAAGTTCATGCAGTTTCTCATAAAATTGCATGAGAAACTACCCTGAGTCAACCATTTTATCCCTAAATATTTACTCAAGAGAATGAAAACTTACGTACGTAAAAAGATTTGTTGTACCAAAATATTCATAGCAGCTTTATTCAAAGTAGAAATATTTCATCCATTAAGAGAAAGGAAAACAAACTTTGCTGTATTCAGCCTACTCAGCTATCAAAAGGAATGGATCCTGATAACAGGACACAGGGAGCAATCACAGAAATTTAATGCTGAGTGAAAGAAGCCTTGCACACAGGAGTGCATCCTGTATGTTTCCACATATGCGAAATGCTGGAACAATCCGAGTTAACCAGAAGTGGAAATAATCTCTGAAAAGGTGGGAAGGAGTGTGGGAAGACTGTCTGAACCTGGAGGTGCAGCTGGGCCTCAGCAGTGAGCAGAGCAGGGAATTGCCAGCTCAGGGTCCAGGGTCACCCTTGGCTGGGGTGACCTCCAAGAGCTGAGCTGTTCTCTCCCTGGGCTGCCAGCCTGCTGCAGATTCAGTATAGCATTTTGTAGGTGAAGTTACCAGTTTAACGCTGCAGTATCAATTGAACAATAAATAGAAATGCTGGATGACATTTTGTTCAGTGAGATCAGTGGGTATGTGCATTTCTCTGCAGCAAATAAGCTGCACTTGGTCTTGATGGAAAGGAGGGAGGAAAGTACAAATGGGAACTTCTGAACCTCTGCCCTTTTTCCTTCTCCTTTAGGTGAGATTTATAGTTTTCTTGTTATATTTTTACCTAACTTGTTAAAGTGAGCAAATATATGAGGAAACATTTAAAGAAGGTAAAGCAGAGTGCATTTTAGGTATTCTCACTGCTGTAGGTAGAATTCTAAGATAGCTCCAAGATTCCCACCCCTTGGTGTAGACGTCCTGGGTCGTCCCCTGCCCTTCGTATTCACGATGTGCTTAACACTGTCAGTGATTATGCTCCCCTTTATGGCAAAAGAGACATTATCCTGTGTGGCCCGACCTAATCCGGCGAGTCCGTGAAAGTGAGGAGAAGCTGCAGCAGACTCTCCTGCTGGCCTGGACGAAAGCAAATGGCCTTGTTGTGGACCACCTTTGAGGGGCTGTGTAGCTAGGAACTGAGGGCAGCCCCCAGATGACATTCAGCCAGAAGATGTGACCTTAGTCCTACAGCTGCAAGGAATACAATTCAGCCAACAATTTGAATGAACCTGAGAGGATCCAGAGCCCCAGATTAGACCATGATTTCAGCCTTGTGCGACCCTGAGCAGAGAGCTCAGCTCCACTGTGCCTGGGCTTCTGACCTATGGAAAGTATGTGATAATAAATATAAAAGTAACTCATAATAAAAATGAATAAATAATAAATATTTAAGCCACTAGGTTTGTGGTGGTAATTAAAAATTTTTTTTTAACTTAATTTTTATTTTATATTGGGGTATAGTTGATTTACAGTGTTGTGTTTCAGGTGTGTGGCAAAGTGATTCAGTTATACATATACATATATCCATTCCTTTTTCAGATTATTTTCCAATATAGGTTATTTCAGAATACTGAGTAGAGTTCCCTGTGCTATGCAATAGGTCCTTGTTGATTATTTTCCATATAGTAGTATGTATATGTTAATCCCAACCTCCTAATTTATCCCTCCCCACAGTGTTTTCCCTTTGGTAACCATAAGTTTGTTTTTAAAGTCTGTGAGTCTGTTTCTGTTTTGTAAATAAGTTCATTTGTATCATCTTTTTAGATTCCACATGTATGTGACATCATATGATATTTGTCTTCCTCTGTCTAACTTACTTCACTCAATATGACAATCTCTAGGTCCATCCGTGCTGCTGCAAGTGGCATTATTTCATTCTTCTTTATGGCTGTGGAATATGCAGTATGCCATTGAATATATGTACCACATCTTCTTTATCCATTCCTCTGTTGATGGACATTTAGGTTGCTTCCATGTCCTGGCTATTGTAAATAGTGCTGCAATAAACATTAGGGTGCATGTATCTTTTCAAATTATGGTTTTCTCTGGATATATGCCCAGGAGTGGGATTGCTGGGTCATATGGTAGCTCTATTTTTAGTTTTTTAAGGAAACTGCATACTGTTCTCCATAGTGGCTCTACCAATTTATATTTCCAGCAACAGCGTAGCAGGGTTCCCTTTTGTCCACACCCTCTTCAGCATTTATTGTCTGTAGACTTTTTTATCATGGCCATTCTGACTGGTGTGAGGTGATACCTCATTGTAGTTTTGATCTGCATTTTCATGCAGCATTTGAAAATGAATATACTCACATACCTAGTGCCTTTGGTAGATGCTAGAAAGGTTTTCAATTCAGGAAATGTTACTAGAAGTAAGACGAGAGGCTAGCATAGACAGCATTGCTTGAACCAGACCAGACCTCTTGGAAATCGAAGCACAGGGAGACTTGGAAAGAGTCCCAGGAGAGCCTGAGAGGCATGTTCCCTGAGGTGAGGAAAGAGGAGGAGTCTTTCTCCTCAGGCATGAGCTGGGTGTGTGCGAGCCAGGCATAAAACCTCATGCTCTGGATGTGACCAGAGTGTTTCTGTGCCCTTAGTTGGGGTAAAGAATTTTGCCTGAGAAAAGAGGCTGGTTCTCTCACTGATGAGTGTAGTTGTATTAATACCATTTAGTTGGGTCATTCATACTTTCACCATCATGTATGCCTTCTCTGTGGCTTGGTTTCCTGGTGTCTTTATTCTAAGGGGGGCATAGTGTAGAGAGCATGCTGAACCTTGTCCACTATGAATCACAGGTGCTTGCATTTGGACATATCCTTAGAGGTTGCCCATCCTGACTCATGACACCTCTGGCAGAGGGTTCTCCAGACTCTGCTCTCACCAGCCCAGTGACTACAGCTGTGGCTGTGTGAGGCTGTCCCATTCTTGGGCAGCTTGAGTGGTTTGGAATAGGGCTTGTAAAGACGAGGTCCGTTAGATATGTGAACATTAGTAATATCTCTTTCTAATTATCCCTCTTTTCACCACTTAAACATATATTTTTTCCCTTTAATTATCCTACCTCTCAAAAAAGTTCCAAAGCCACCACCCTCCTCCCTGGACACCCTATAGAAACTTTATGTCAAACAGTGATGCTCTTGGTAAACTAGTTGTCAACATGGCTCAAAGCCACCTTCTTCCGTTTAGCACTGACTAATAATATGGCTTTGTGGTTAACTATTAGGTTAGTTAATTTACATATTCTGACAGGCTTGAGTGAGCTTATTATGTGTGCCTGCAATTTTGCAAGGATCCAGGGAATAAAAATAAAATGCTCTCTTACTACCAGGGCTTAAAATTTAGCTGGAAAAATAGCATGTGAACAATTAATAAAATGACATATGATGAATATGTAATAATTATCTGCATGAATTAACAGCTTTGAAGAAATTCAAGATACTGTGTAATCCCCACTCTCTCCTTTTCTTTCTTTACACCAAATTTTATGAAAGGTTACTCTTGGGAATGCTCAAACTCTCTGAGGAGATTTGTAGAGTGCCCCCTTCCCCCATGGCAACCCCAGTCCCAGTTGCTGCAGCAGAGACTTCAGTGGCAAGTAGCCCTGATGCTATTTCCTTGTTCATATGCTGGAAAGGACCTGAATTAAAGAATGACACTAGGGCTTCCCTGGTGGCGCAGTGGTTGAGAGTCCGCCTGCCGATGCAGGGGACACGGGTTTGTGCCCCGGTCCAGGAGGATCCCACATGCCGCGGAGCGGCTGGGCCTGTGAGCCATGGCCGCTGAGCCTGTGCATCCAGAGCCTGTGCTCTGCAACGGGAGAGGCCAGGACAGTGAGAGGCCCGCGTACCGCAAAAAAAAAAAAAAAAAGCTAAAACAAACCACAAGGAGGTATCACTGCAAACCTGTTACAATAATTATTATGTAAAAAAAAAAAAAACAAAAGAGTTGTTGAAGATGTGGAGGAAAGGGAACCAATACTGTTGGAGGAATTGTAAAATGGTGCAGCTACCATTTTATGGAAATGGTATGGAAAAAAGTATGGAAGGTACTCAAAAAATTAAAAATGGAACTGCTATATGATCCAGCAATCCTATTTTGGGGTATTTATTCAAAGGAATTGGAATCAGGATCTCAGATACTTGCACTCCTATGTTCACTGCAGCATTATTCACAATAGCTAAGATGTAGAAATTATTTTTTAAAGTGAGCAACCCTCATTTTTATGTGAAATCCTCAATTTTAAAAGGGACAAATAATATAAATCAATGAAACTCTTTGCAAAACAACAAGAGGTCTACATTTGGTATTGGTGTGTGCTGACCATTGTTCTAAGCACTTTGTACAAGTTAAATTAACTCTGCAGTTCTAGGTGAGAATCATCTGTACAGGTAGGGGGCCTAGAATGCAGGAAAAATGGCTTGGGGTCCCATGGCACAGATAGGTCAGCAGGAACCCTCACGGTGGAGGTTAGGGATGGCCTGAGCCCCATACTGTCCTCTCTTCTGCTGACCTGGTCCAGTGCCGGACCCACACACTCTGCTGACACAGGAAATGTTTCCTTTCTCCAGCTCTCTTCATCTGTTTTCTCTTTCCTCTCCTTCTGTTTTCTGGGTTTTAGTGATGGGATGTGGAAGAAGAAACAATAAAACTTTCCAATAAAAATGCTAAGTTACAAGCTTTTGTTCCTAACAGGCCTCAGGCAAAACTCTCTGTTACAACAGAGGAACTTAATTAGTGAATTGGACTTTTGTTCAAAACGTATACAGGAGTCTATAGGCACTGGGCAAACACTGTTCTCTCCGGATCTGTTGTTGCCCCGGAGCTGTTACAAAGAAAGTGTCACTACCCTGAATTCCTACTTCAGGAAGAGAGACCCATCAGCCAAAGGGGGGCAATCTTTCCCATAGCTTATGCTGACACTGTGGGGAGAATGCAGCCTCCAGAGAGGCTCAGACCTCTAAGGGCAGAGAGGGAAAATGGTAACACCACTGAGTGGCAGCCCATCCTACAGAGCGGCTGGGGTAGAGCCTCCAATAGATCTCACCCTCAAGGCCAAGGTCTCAAAGACTGTGTTTGGAGAAAATCTTATCAGTGATGCTGTCTCCTTTTTCTCCTCCTCTTCCTCTTCTCCTTTTGTCTTCTCTTCCTCCTCTTCCCCCTCCCCTTTCCTTTTCCCTCCTACTTAAAAAAGTTACTTTTAAAAAATACTACATAAGACAAAGTAGTTGAAACAATAAGGAATATTTCTCTGTTTCTTATGTAGTTACCTGAGAGAGTGTGTGTGTGTCTTTGTGTGTTGAGGAGGAAAGAGGGGGTAGTGGTTTCACATAGCAGACGGATGAGTGAAGGGCAGAACTCTGCTTTTAACGACAAAAGTGTCAGAGAAAAGGCTACAGTCTGAGGTACATGTGAGAATCAAAGGGACATGCATTCTGCTTTTTTGGCTTCTTTTGTGTAGGTGCTACTGAGGATCGCAGTAGGGGTAAAGTCAGGGGTCAAGAGGACTCTCTAATATTGCATCAGTTGCTAGTTATAGCTACCTCAGCACAGTCCATAAGATGATATTGTCTTGGGGCAAAGAGTCCTCCATTGGATGGATAGACAGTGCCACAACTTCCTTCCTTTCCTCTACATCCTTAATAAATAAGCTTAGTTTAAGACCTGAGTGTTTCTGTACTTTGGGTGTATTATGAAGGATAGTGATAAACTGTAATCCTTCCCTTATTGATTTTTTTTTTTAACATCTTTACTGTGGTATAATTGCTTTACAATGGTGTGTTAGTTTCTGCTTTATAACAAAGTGAATCAGCTATACATATACATATGTTCCCATATCTCCTGCCTCTTGCGTCTCCCTCTTACCTTCCCTTTCCCACCCCTGTAGGTGGTCACTGAACACCGAGCTGATCTCCCTGTGCTATGCGGCTGCTTCCCACTAGCTATCTATTTTACATTTGGTAGTGTATATATGTCCATGCCAGCCTCTCACTTTGTTCCAGCTTACCCTTCCCCCTCCCTGTGTACTCAAGTCCATTCTCTACCTCTGTGTCTTTATTCCTGTCCTGCCCCTAGGTTCTTCAGAACCATTTTTTTTTTTGGATTCCATATATATGTGTTAGCATATGGTATTTGTTTTTCTCTTTCTGACTTACTTCACTCTGTATGACAGGCTCTAGGTCCATCCATCTTACTACAAATAACTCAATTTTTGTTCCTTTTTATGGCTGAGTAATATTCCATTGTATATATGTGCCACATCTTCTTTATCCCTTCATTTGTTGATGTTGATGGACACTTAGATTGCTTCCATGTCCTGGCTGTTGTAAAAAGAGCTGCAATGAACATTGTAGTACATGACTCTTTTTGAATTATGGTTTTCTCAGGGTACATGCCCAGTAGTGGGATTGCTGGGTCATATGGTAGTTCTATTTTTAGTTTTTTAAGCAACCTCCATACTGTTCTCCATAGTGGCTGTATCAATTTACACTCCCACCAACAGTGCAAGAGGGTTCCCTTTCTCCACACCCTCTCCAGCATTTACTGTTTGTAGATTTTTTGATGATGGCCATTCTGACGGGTGTGAGGTGATACGTCATTGTAGTTTTGATTTGCATTTCTCACATGATTAGTGATGTTGAGCATCCTTTCATGTGTTTGTTGGCAATCTGTATATCTTATTTGGAGAAATGTCTATTTAGGTCTTCTGCCCATTTTTGGATTGGGTTGTTTATTTTGTTGATATTGAGCTGCATGAGCTGCTTGTAAATTTTGGAGATTAATTCTTTGTCAGTTGCTTCATTTGCAAATATTTTCTCCTGTTCTGAGGGTTGTCTTTTAGTCTTGTTTATGGTTTCCTTTGCTGTGCAAAAGCTTTTAAGTTTCATTACATCCCATTTGTCTATTTTTGTTTTTATTTCCATTTTTCCAAGAGATGGCGTCAAAAAGGATCTTGCTGTGACTTATGTCATAGAGTGTTCTTCCTATGTTTTCCTCTAAGAGTTTTAAAGTGTGTGGCCTTACATTTAGGTCTTTAATGCATTTTGAGTTTATTTTTGTGTATGGTGTTAGGGAGTGTTCTAATTTCATTCTTTTACATGTAGCTGTCCAGTTTTCCCAGCACCACTTATTGAGGGGCTGTCTTTTCTTCATTTTCTTGCCTCCTTTATCAAAAATAAGGTGACCATAGGTGCATGGGTTTATCTCTGGGCTTTCTGTCCTGTTCCATTGATCTGTATTTCTGTTTTTGTGCCAGTACCATACTGGCTTGATGACTGTAGCTTTGTACTGTAGTCTGAAGTCTGGGAGCCTGATTCCTCCAACTCCGTTTTTCTTTCTCAAGATTGCTTTGGCTATTCAGGGTCTTTTGTGTTTCCATACAAATTGTGAAATATTTTGTTCTATTTTGGTGAAAAGTGCCCTTGGTAGTTTGATAGGGATGGCATTGAATCTGTAGATTGCTTTGGGTAGTAGAGTCATTTTCCCAATGTCGATTCTTCCAGTCTAAGAACATGGTATCTCTTTCCATCTGTTTGTATCATCTTTGATTTCTTTCATCAGTGTCTGATAGTTTTCTGCATACAGGTCTTTTGCCTCCTTAGGTAGGTCTATTCTTAGGTATTTTATTCTTTTTGTTGCAGTGGTAAATGGGAGTATTTCCTTGATTTCTCCTTCTGAGTTTTCATTGTTACTTTATAGGAATGCTAGAAATTTCTGTGCATTAATTTTGTATCCTGCTACTTCACCAAATTCATTGATTAGCTCTAGTACTTTTCTGGTGGCATCTTTAGGATCTTCTATGTATATTATCATGTTATCTGCAAACAGTGACAGTTTTACTTCTTCTTTTCCAATTTGGATTCCTTTTATTTCTTTTTCTTCTCTTGTTGCCATGACTAAAACTTCCAAAACTATGTTGAATAATAGTGGTGAGAGTGGGCACCCTCATCTTGTTCCAGATCTTAGAGGAAATGCTTTCAGTTTTTCACCATAAAGAATGATGTTGGCTGTGGGTTTGTCATATATGACTTTTATTATGTTGGGGTAAGTTCCCTCTATGCTAACTTTATGGAGAGATTTTATCATAAATCGGTGTTGAATTTTGTTGAAAGCTTTTTCTTAATCTATTGAGATGATCATATGGTTTTTCTTCCTCAGTTTGTTAATATGGTGTATCACATTGTTTGATTTGCATATATTGAAGAATCCTTGCATTCCTGGGATAAACCCCACTTGATCATGGTGAATGATCCTTTTTAATGGGCTGTTGGATCCTGTTTGCTAGTATTTTGTTGAGGATTTTTGCACGTATGTTCTTCAGTGATATTGGCCTGTAGTTTTCTTTCTTTGTGACATCTTTGTCTGGTTTGGGTATCAGAGTGATGGTGGCCTCGTAGAATGAGTTTGGGAGTGTTCCTCCCTCTGCTATATTTTGGAAGATTTTGAGGATAGGTATTAGCTCTTCTCTAAATGTTTGATAGAATTCGCCTGTGAAGCCATCTGGTCCTGGGCTTTTGTTTTTTGGAAGAGCTTTAATCACAGTCTCAACTGCAGTGCTTGTGATTGGTCTGTTAGTATTTTCTGTTTCTTCCTGTTTCAGTCTCGGAAGGTTGTGCATTTCTAAGAATGTGTCCATTTCTTCCAGGTTGTCCATTTTATTGGCATAGAGTTGCTTGTAGTAACCTCTCATTAATCCTTTGTATTTCTGCAGTGTCAGTTGTTACTTCTCCTTTTTCATTTCTAATTCTATTGATTTGAGTCTTCTCGCTTTTTTTCTTGATGAGTCTGGCTAGTGGTTTATCAATTTTGTTTATCTTCTCAAAGAATCAGCATTTAGTTTTATTGATCTTTGCTATTGTTTCCTTCATTTCTTTTTCATTTATTTCTGATCTGATCTTTATGATTTCTTTCCTTCTGCTAACTTTGGGGTTTTTTTGTTCTTCTTTCTCTAATGTAAGGTTAGGTGGTTTATTTGAGATGTTTCTTGTTTCTTGAGGTAGGATTGTATTCCTATAAACTTCCCTCTTAGAACTGCTTTTGCTGCATCCCATAGGTTTTGGGTCATCATGTTTTCACTGTCATTTGTTTCTAGCTATTTTTTGATTTCCTCCTTGATTTCTTCAGTGATCTCTTGGTTATTTAGTAGTGTATTGTTTAGCCTCCATGTGTTTCTATTTTTTACAGGTTTTTTTTCCTGTAATTGATATCTAGTCTGATAGCGTTGTGGTCAGAAAAGATACTTGATACAATTTCAATTTTCTTAAATTTACCAAGGCTTGATTTGTGACCCAAGGTATGATCTATCCTGGAGAGTGTTCCATGAGCACTTGAGAATAAGTGTATTTGGTTGTTTTGGGATGGAATGTCTTATAAATATCAATTAAGTCCATCTTGTTTAATGTATCATTTAAAGCTTGTGTTTCCTTATTTATTTTCATTTTGGATGATCTGTCCATTGGTGAAAGTGGGGTGTTAAAATCCCCTACTATGAATGTGTTACTGTTGATTTCCCCTTTTATGGCTGTTAGCATTTGCCTTATGTATTGAGGTGCTCATATGTTGGGTACATAAATATTTACAATTGTTATATCTTCTTCTTGGATCTATCCCTTGATCATTATATAGTGTCCTTCTTTGTCTCTTGTAATAGTCTTTATTTTAAAGTCTATTTTGTCTGACATGAGACTTGCTACTCCAGCTTTCTTTTGGTTTCCATTTGCATGGAATATCTTTTTTCATCTCCTCACTTTCAGTCTGTATGTGTTCCTAGGTCTGAAGTGGGTCTCTTGTAGACAGCATATATACGGGTCTTGTTTTCATATCTTTTCAGCCAGTCTATGCCTTTTAGTTGGAGCATTTAATACATTTACCTTTAAGGTAGTTATCGATATGTATGCTCCTATTACCATTTTCTTAACTGTTTTGGGTTTGTTATTGTAGGTCTTTTCCTTCTCCTGTGTTTCCTGCCTAGAGAAGTTCCTTTAGCATTTGTTGTAAAGCCCGTTCGGTGGTGCTGAATTCTCTTAGCTTTTTCTTGTCTGTAAAGATTTTAATTTCTCCATCAAATCTGAATGAGATCCTTGCTGGGTAATCTTGGTTGTTGGTTTTTCCCTTTCATCACTTTAAATATGTCCTCCACTCCCTTCTGGCTTGCAGAGTTTCTGCTCAAAGATCAGCTGTTAACCTTATGGGGATTCCCTTCTATGTTATTTATTGTTTCTCCCTTGCTGCTTTTAATATTTTTTCTTGTATTTAATTTTTGGTAGTTTGATTAATATGTGTCTTGGCGTGTGTCTTCTTGGATTTATCCTGTATGGGACTCTCTGCATTTCCTGGACATGACTACTTTCTTTCCCATATTAGGGAAGTTTTCAACTATAATCTCTTCAAATATTTTCTCAGTCCCTTTCTTTTTCTCTTCTTCTTCTGGGACCTCTAGAATTCGAATGTTGGTGCATGTAATGTTGTCCCAGAGGTCTCTGAGACTGTCCTCAATTCTTTTCATTCTTTTTTCGTTATTCTGCTCTGTGGTAGCTATTTCCACTATTTTATCTTCCACGTCACTTATCCGTTCTTCTGCCTTAGTTATTCTGCTGTTGATTCCTTCTAGAGAATCTTTAATTTCATTTATTGTGTTGTTTATCATTGTTTGTTTGCCCTTTAGTTCTTCTAGGTCCTTGTTATACGTTTCTTGTATTTTCTCCATTCTGTTTCCAAGATTTGGGATCATCTTTCCTATCGTTACACTGAATTCTTTTTCAGGTACATTGCCTATTTCCTCCTCACTTGTTTGGTCTGGTGGGTTTTTACCTTGATCATTCATCTGCTGTGTGTTTCACTGTCTTTTCATTTTGCTTAACTTACTGTGTTTGGGGTCTTCTTTTTGCAGGCTGCAGGTTTGTAGTTCCTGTTGTTTTTGGTGTCTGCCCCCAGTGGCTATGGTTGGTTCAGTGTGTTGTGTAGGCTTCCCGGTGGAGGGGACTGGTGCCTGTGTTCTGGTGGATGAGACTGGATATTGTCTTTCTGGTGGGCAGGACTGTGACCAGTGGTATGTTTTGTGGTGTCTGTGACCTTGTGATTTTAGGCAGCTTCTCTGCTAATGGGTGGGGTTGTGTTCCTGTCTTGCTAGTTGTTTGGCATCGGGTGTCCAGCACTGTAGCTTGCTGGTTGTTGAGTGGAGGTTGGTTTTAGTATTGAGATGGAGATCTCTGGGAGAGCTTTTGCCATTTGATATTATGTGGAGCCGGGAGGTCTCTGGTGGACCAATGTCCTGAACTCGGCTCTCCCACCTCAGAGGCACAGGCCTGACATCTGGCTAGAGCAACAAGACCCTGTCAGCTACATGGCTCAGAAGAAAAGGGAGAAAAAAAGAAAGAAAGAGTAAAATAAAATAAAGTTATTAAAATAAAAAAATTAAAAGGTAATAAAAAGAAAGGAAGAGAGCAGCCAAACCAAAAAACAAATCCACCAATAACAAGTGCTAAAAACTATACTAAAAAACAAAACAAACAAAAAATGGACAGACAGAACCCTAGGACAAATGGTAAAGGCAGAGCTATATAGACAAAATCACGGAAAGAAGCATATACATACACACTCACAAAAAGAGAAAAACGAAGAAAAAAATCTATAGGGAGAGAGCAACCAAATCAATAAACAAACCTACCAATGATAATAAGCTCTAAATTCTAAACTAGATAAAGATAAAATCAGAAACAAATTAGATGCAGAAAGCAGACCCCAAGTCTACAGTTGCTCCCAAAGTCCACCGCCTGAATTTTGGAATGATTCATTGCCTGTTCAGGTAGTCCACAGATGCAGGTACATCAGGTTGTTTGTGGAGATTTACTCCACTGCTCCTGAGGCTGCTGGGAAAAATTTCAGTTTCTCTTCTTTGCTCGCACAGCTCCTGGGGTTCAGCTTTGGATTTGGCCCCGCCTCTGCATGTAGGTCGCCTGAGGGCATCTGTTCCCACTAAGACAGGAGGGGGCTAAAGTAGCGGCTGATTTGGGGGCTCTGGCTCACTCAGGCCGGGGGGAGGGAGGGGTACGGAATGCGGGGTGAGCCTGCGACGGCAGAGGCTGGCGTGATGTTGCAACAGCCTGAGGTGCACCATGTGTTCTCCTGGGGAAGTTGTCCCTGGATCATGGGACCCTGGCGGTGGCGGGCTGCACAGGCTTCCGGGAGGGGAGGTGTGAATAGTGACCTGTGGTTGCACACAGGATTCTTGGTGGCTTCAGCAGCAGCCTTAACGTTTCATGCCCATCTCTGGGGTTCGCGCTGATAGGCGCGGCTTGCGCCCCTCTCTGGAGCTCGTTTAGACGGTGCTCTGAATCCCCTCTGCTCGCACACCCTGAAACAATGGTCTCTTGCCTCTTAGGCAGTTCCAAACTTTTTCCTGGACTCCCTCCCGGCTACCTGTCCCGGACGGTGAGCCGACAAGCCTCTCAGGCGGGTGAGTGCTGGTCGGCAGCGATCCTCTGTGTGGAAATCTCTCCGCTTTTCCCTCTGCACCCCTGTTGCTGCGCTCTCCTCCGTGGCTCCAAAGCTTCCCCGCTCCACCACCCACAGTCTCCGCCCACGAAGGGCCTTCCTAGTGTGTGGAAACCTTTCCTCCTGCACAGCTCCCTTCCACTGGTGCAGGTCCGATCCCTATTCTTTTGTCTCCGTTTTTTTCTTTTTTCTTTTGCCCTACCGAGGTACGTGGGGAGTTTCTTGCCTTTTAGGAAATCTGAGGTCTTCTGCCAGCGTTCAGTAGGTGTTTTGTAGGAGCTGTTCCACATGTAGATGTATTTCCGAGGTATTTGTGGGGAGACGTGATCTCCACGTCTTACTCCTCCACCATCTTGAAGTTAATCTGGAGAACATTGAGAATTGTTTCTGAAGTGAATAGATCGTATATAATGAATAGAGGTCTTAGAATTCTGTATAAATAAGGCAGATTTCAAAGGAATGTCCCATTCTTGTTCTTTTTGCCTCCTCCTCTCGGCACTAGGTCAGTTCCTTTTTGCTACTCCTATAAAAGGGAAATTAATCACTGAAATGATATATTGAATCATGGACTGGCCAGCTCTATCCAGGCCACAAAAGGGAGAGTTTTCTCAGGCTCTGTGAAGCATTTGGGTTTCTCTCTAGGCAGCTCTGGAGAGCAAATTGGGGTTAAGAAAGGAATCTTGATTGTCTGTGAAGGAAGTTCTGAACTCTTTTAAATTTATGAAAATAATTTACTTGGCTGCCAGAGAATTAATTATAAAGGGATTTAATGAAGAGTGCTTGAGTTTTGGTTCAATTAAAAAGTACCCACCGTCCAACTGAGAGTTGAGCAGATCTGCTCTTTGCATTCCTTTGTCAGTTGACATGTTAACTTTCTAAGGGTTGATTTTTGTCAGGCAGAGAAGCATAGACTGTCTTCTATGTTATTTGTTTCCAGCAGTGTGCATTAAGTAGAGCCCAGTGGTATGGTTTTGAGGTTGGGTGGTGGGGAGAAGCTGAACATTAATAAACATGAAGGTCAAGAAACCCAGAGTACAGAGGGTTTTGTTATTCTTTCACCATTTGTCACCAGATGCTTGCCTCAAATAAGTCTGGCTTCGAGAAATGGTTTTTAAGACTTGCTTAGATGTGACAGCTGTAAAAGTCCCTCATGAACTCTGAAAAGGCAATCTCAGCCCAGCTGCTCATGTTTAGGGCTATCCAGAATGAAAATGTTGTTAGCAACAGATTCATTTCTCCCCCAGCAATGGCTTTGACAAACATTCAGTTCCAAAGATGAGACTGGGTTTTAATATTTTTTATTTTTCCTCCTGTCTGGACTTAACAATAGGTCTATGTTCTTGACTACCAGGGGTGTGCAAAATTAATAATAAACCTGGTGGGTAGTGAAAGCTATCACAGTGAACAGTAAGCACACGAATGATCTCAATTTGGAGAGCGCTGAGTTCCTGTGACCACCTTGTAAGACAGACTATGGAGCATCTAAAGAGAGGGAAATATATCAGATTAATGAATTATATTAAAATGCATGCAGGAATTTACCTGCACATCTCATGCATGCTGAAGTACCCTTGGAGAATTTCCTTGAGGTAATTGGCGTAAGGAGTAGTACAGAGTACTACAAATTTATTTCAATAAAATTAAATTTTCTGTACTTATTTGTGAATAGATATGTCTCTCCTATTGTCAACACAATGAGGTCATGAATCATGTCTCATTGTGAAGAACATATTCCTTCATAAATTGTAACATCATGTCATGCATGTTAGTTCCCCCAATTAATTTTGTTTTTGTTGAGTGACACATTAGGAAGTTGGAGCACTTGGAATCAACTGAAATGAAAACCATGTCAGGATTTGGGACTGGGGCTGGGGCTGGGGATGTGGCTACTTACTACCTGCCAATTCTATAAAATGGCCTTCTCTGCCTATGTGCACTTTACTGTAAAGCCCAAGCCAGGACGCCAGGAGCAGTTTCTTACCCTCTGAATCCCTATCTGTCAAAATCCTACTTACCTTTCATGGTCCAGCTCAAATATCATTACCTCTAAGAAGCTGGCCCAGATCCCTCAGCTGAAGTTAAGTTTCTCCTCTCTATTCCTAAAGCAGGGTTTCTTTCTTTCTTTTTTTTTTTTTAACATCTTTATTGGAGTATAATTGCTTTACAATGGTGTGTTAGTTTCTGCTTTATAACAAAGTGAATCAGTTATACATATACATATATTCCCATATCTCTTCCCTCTTGCGTCTCCCTAGCTCCCACCCTCCCTATCGCACCCCTCTAGGTGGTCACAAAGCACCAAGCTGTTCTCCCTGTGCTATGTGGCTGCTTCCCACTAGCTATCTATTTTACGTTTGGTAGTGTATATATGTCCATGCTACTCTCTCACTTTGTCCCAGCTTACCCTTCCCCCTCCCCATATCCTCAAGTCCATTCTCTAGTAGGTTTGCATCTTTATTCCCGTCTTACCCCTAGGTTCTTCATGACCTTTTTTTTTTCTTTCTTAGATTCCATATATATATGTTAGTATACGGTATTTATTTTTCTCTCTCTGACTTACTTCACTCTGTATGACAGACTCTACGTCTATCCACCTCACTACAAATATCTCAATTTCTTTTCTTTTTATGGCTGAGTAATATTCCATTGTATATATGTGCCACATCTTCTTTATTCATTCATCCAATGATGGACACTTAGGTTGCTTCCATATCCCAGCTATTGTAAATAGAGCTGCAGTGAGCATTGCGGTACATGACTCTTTTTGAATTATGGTTTTCTCAGGGTATATGCCCAGGAGTGGGATTAAAGCAGGGTTTCTTAACCTTAACATTACTGACATTTTGCCCCAGATAATTCTTTGTTGTTGTGGAGGGGTGGGGACAGAGGGGTCTGTCCTCTACATTGCAGAGTGTTTAGCAGTGTTTGTGGCTTCCATCTACTAGTTGTCAGCAACACCTCCCCAGTTGTGACAACCAGCAATGTTTCCAAATATTGCCAGTGTTCCCCAGGGGGCAAAATCACCCCTGGTTGAGAGTCACTGTCCTATAGCAGATTTTTGCCCTGTCGTTATAGTACCTGTTACATCTCCCTTTTTCTTAGTATGTAAGAAAGCCTGTTAGATTTTAACCTCTTTGAAAGAGTGGGGGTAACCTCTATTTTGCAATTTTGGTAAGCTCTCTCTAAATTCTTAGCACATTATATATATTTTTATTGCTGCATAAGTAATTACCACAAATTTAGTTATTTAAAACAATACCCACTTATTAGCTCGCAGTTCTGTAGATCAGAAATCTGGATCAGGTTGACTGTGTTCTCAGCTCATGATCTCACAAGACGTTGGCCAAAATGGACTCTTCCCTGGGGGCTCAGGGAAACTCATTCAGGTTGTTGGCAGAATCCAGTTCCTTGCAGTTGTATGTCTGAGGTCCCCATTTCCTTGCTGGCTGTCAGGTGGGGGCCACTCACAGCTACTAGAAGCCACCCGCATTCCTTTTCAAGTGGCTTTCTTCATCCTGAAGCTATCAAGGGCGTGTCGAATCTCCCCTGTGCTTCAAATCTCTGACTTCCCCTTGTGGCTTCTCTTCTGCCGCTGGCCAGAGAGATTTCTCTGCTTTTAAAAGCTCATGTGATTAGATCAGCTCCACCTAGAAAATCTCCTCTCCTCTTCTCTCTCTTTGTGCCATATAACGTGACAGAATCATAAGAGTGATATCTCATCACATCCATAGTTTCCAGGAATTAGGTCTATTATAATCGAGGTCTGTGGGGAGAGTAGGGCAGGACTCCCATACAGGTCCAGAATGGCTTGCAAGAATAAGGAAAGGAGGCTGGCTCAGAGTTTTTATTGCGGTGAGAGGAAGGGGCTAACATGAGATTTCTTGTGCCCGAGGAGGGCTTTGTATGGTTTCAGTTTCCCCTTTGGCACACCTGGGCTTTCTTAACAGTTTACCAAGATGTAAGTCAGAAGGAGAAGAGGGAGGGGTGATGCTTATGAGCTGTCATCAGTCAATCATGAAAAAATGGAAAGAGACTCCTTATAACATAACTGGTGATTTTATAAGTCACTGAGCAAAGAACTTTTTTTCAGATTCTTAAAAGACAAAGTCAGTTAAAACATCTTTCCAATCAATACCTGTTCATTTTTTCCTTAGCATATTATTAAGTAATAATGAGATATTACACCAGTTTATTAGTCCTCTGCTGGTGAGGTATTTTCCTTTTGTTTTCAAACTTTGGACAGTGGTAAATGCTGTGCTCTCTCTCCCTCTACCTCGGAAGATGCAGGAGAAGAGAGGTTTGTCGGTAGCCAATGTCCATAGTCACAACATGGTCACTGTTTCCAAGAAGAAAGGTAATTGCAGCTCTTCTTTTATAAATGATTGACTCATGACAGCCAGTTTCTGATTTTATTGGGTACACTGAGAGATGGGTTTCCTATAATCACTGATAGAAATATTATGGTAGCAACTATGCATAGTTTCTCTGATAGAGGAGAGGTATATTTTGGGTGGCATTTTGTGCTTTAATTTGTTTTCTTGGTGCTTTGATTAAATTAGTTTTTGGAGTGAAATAGTCAAGGTTTTGGGATACCATGATCTCAAAATACAAGTGACAATTAATTAAACCTTTCTCCTCAGATAAAGAAAGGATTGTCACATGAATGCCTAAGAAGTGCCCCCAGTCTGTAAGTCAGGATTTCCAGGAATCTTCTGTAGCCAAGCATGAATGGCAGAGTCAAAAGTAAAAATAGTCTTTCTTTTTTGGTCGATCTTCTCATCTTTATTTTTAATTTTTCTTAAATTGAAGGATAGTTGATTTATAGTGTTGTGTTGATTACTGCTGTACAGCAAAGTGATTCAGTTATACATATACATACATTCTTTTTTTAAATATTCTTTTCCATATGGTTTATCTTAGGATATTGAATATAGTTCTCTCTGCTATACAGTAGGACCTTGCTGTTTATCCATTCTATATGTAAAATCTTACATCTGCTCACCCCAACCTCCCACTCCATCTCTCTCCCAACCCCTTCCCCTTTGTAACCACCAGTCTGTTTTCTATGTTGAACATGAAAGAAACCTGATTCTGTTTCTTTTTCACAGATAGGTTCATTTGTGTCACATATAAGTGATATCACATGGTATTTGTCTTTCTCTTTCTGACTTACTTAGTATGATCATCTCTAGTTGCATCCATGTTGCTGAAAATGGCATTATTTTGTTCTTTTTTTATGGCTGAGTAGTATCCCATTGTATATATGTATCACATCTTCTTTATCTATTCATCTGTCGATGGACAGTTAGGTTTTTTCCATGTTTTGGCTATTGTGAATAGTGCTGCTATGAGCATAGGGGTGCACGTATCCTTTTGAATTATAGTTTTGTCCAGATGTATGCCCAGGGGTGGGATTGCTGGATCATATGGTAATTCTATTTTTAGTTTTCTGAGGGAGCTCTATACTGTTTTCCACAGTGGCTGCACCAATTTACATTCCTGCCAGTAGTGTAGGAGAGTTCCCTTTTCTCCACATCCTCTCCAGCATTTGTTATTTGTAGACTTTTTTGTGTGTGTGTGTGGTACGCGGGCCTCTCACTGTTGTGGCCTCTCCCGTTGCGGAGCACAGGCTCTGGACGCACAGGCTCAGCGGCCATGGCTCACAGGCCCAGCCACTCTGCGGCATGTGAGATCTTCCCGGACCGGGGCACAAACCCGTGTCCCCTGCATTGGCAGGCGGACTCTCAACCACTGCACCACCAGGGAAGCCCTTTGTAGACTTTTTGATTATGGCCATTCTGACTGGTGTGAGGTGATACCTCATTGTAGATTTGATTTGCGTTTCTCTAATAATTAGTGATGTTGAGCATCTTTTCATGTGCCTGTTGGCCATCTGTATGTCTTCTTTGGAGAAATATCTATTTAGGTTTTCTGCCCATTTTTGGATAAGGTTGTTTGTCTTTTTGTTGTTGAGTTGTATGAACTGTTTGTATATTTTGGAAAGTAAGCCCTTGTCGGTCGCATCATTTGCAAATATTTTCTCTCATTCTGTAGGTTGTCTTTTCATTTTGTTTATGGTTCCCTTTGCTTGGCAAAAGCTTGTAAGTTTGATTAGGTCCCATTTGTTTATTTTTGTTTTTATTTCTGTTGCCTTGGGAGACAAAAATAGTTTTGATAGGTGAGATGATAGACTGAAACCAACAAGAATATAGTGAGGTTACTGGGAAAAACTTCTCAAAGGACCTATGGAAGGGTTTTGTCTTCTAACAGGAATAGAGGTTATTAATCTTATAATAACTTTTCCTTTACATGACGTGATACCCTTTCACCTAAAAACATCTTTGTGTCTACACTGGGGAAATATAGGTAACTTAGAGCTATGCTTGAAGTTCCTTTTGTTTTGAAATTGGGATTCTGTGTGCTAGTTCAATTGAATTAAATGTGGGCAATGGGGATCTTTTTAGTCTTAAGAAAGATTGCACGTATGCGTGTGCGCGCACGTGTATGTGTATGTATGTGTATGTGGTTCTTGGTTGGTTGACTTGAACGTGGTTCCCAGGGTAGCCTACTCTAAATTAAGTTGAGATGCCAGAACTTCCTTGATATACTAGATAGCATGGGTTCTTAAAGTATTGTCCATGAATCCCTTGGGTGCCTGAATCCATTTCATGGAATCTGCAAGTTCAAGACTATTTTCATAATAAAACTAAGCTGCTATTTTCCTTTTTCACTGTGTTGATATTTGTACTATGTTGATAGCTCAAAAGCAGTAGTGGGTAAATTTCTGGCTCCTTAGCACAAATCAAAGGAATGGCATCAAACTCTACTAGTGGTGATTATATTTTTCACTGCCATGGACTTGCAGTTTTTCTTTTTTTTAAAGCCAGTTTTACTTATGAATGCCCTTTTAAAAAAACTATTAATCAAATCTCAGCCCTTGAGTATATGTCTGCAAGCATCAGGCATTAAGTACAAGAGAATTACAGAGAATATTTAGCTCCCACAGTTGTGGAAAGTCAACCACTTGTAATAAATGCCTTGTTCTATATATCATTCAGTTTCTCTGATAGAACCCTGACTGATACAGGTTTGGGGGAGGGAGTTTGACACTTATCTTCAAGTGTTTTCATGGCAATCATTTAACTAAAAAAGCTGTTTTCTTCTGTGTTGATTCAAAGACTAGAATGATGTCCTCATGATAGAAGTGAGAGACAGGATGGGGTCTGGACTCTGGAAACAGACAAATTTAGTTTGGCTTAGATACCATCTCCGCCATTTACTTGTAGCTCTAGTTTTCTTACCTGTAAAATGGTGATAATAACAGTATCCATTTCACATGATTGTTGTGAGAATTAAATGAGTTACTATTTGGAAAGTTCTTCAAATAGTGCCTTTCATGTAGTAAGCACTATTTAATGTTCTGTTAAAATTTAAAAAGTTATAGAGAGATAGATTTTCCTCTTTAAGAATTTTTAAATGGTCACAGCTGTCCAACAAAGTAGTGGAATGCCTTGCAAAGAACAGAACCTCGCTTGATCCTTGCCAGGGAGACAGCAGGGAAAAGAAATACAGATTTGTAGTCCAAAGACTTAATTCAAGTCTTCGCTCAGCCATTTGTTAGCTCTGTCATCATAGCAAGTAATTTAATCTCTCAAAACCTCCATGTCATCATCTACAATATAACTTAGATGAAGCAAGATGGTTGAAGGTGCTTTGTTATCTGCAAAGTGCTCTCTAAACGTCAGTCTTTATTATTTCCTTGAAAACTTTGAGACAGAATCTGGTTGAGCTTCTCTTTGTCAATGACACCAGAGAAAGGATTCTTGTATCAAAGAGAAGTTTGGACTAGATAATCCCTATGGCTCTTTCCAGCTTGGAGAGTTTACAAACTGTTTCTCAAGTAGCTTGCTTGTCAAGGTTTGTGATCATATTAAAGGAGTTAATAAGAGAAGGATTTTTTTTTTTGACAGAGTGAAAGTGATGGAGCTGTACTCAGTAAGGAAATTAAATCAAGCAATAAGTGGGGAAGGTTACCTCCTTCTACATATGTAATCGTCATGTTTTAGTTGAGGCTGTTACTCTTTATTTCAGAGGTCCTTCATTTGAATCACAGCCAGTTCTACTTGAATGTGTGCGATTCCATCTTCTTTACGAAGGTTTAGGACAATTTGACTTTCTCGTTTTCCCTCTTAGAGCTTCAGATTGTTATGGTTAAAAATAAAGTATTTATCTTCAGTTTAGAAATCTCATAAAACTTTGACAGGATTGTGAAATGGTATAAAGCATCTCTTCAACAAATCCATCTCAGTAACCCTTCCTGACAATCAAAAAACCTTCAGCTGCTCCTTAATGACTTCTGAAGTTGTAAAGGATTTGTGCTAAGGATGTGAGAATGACTGGAAATGGGTTTTAAAGTAGTGCTAACTTGTTTGTGCTAAAATCCACTTTGTAATTCGGTTTTTGAAAAGGGCTTGAACATATGCTTCCATTAAAATGTAGACTGATGAAGTGATTACGATAATGAGAGTGCTGCTTGCTTCTGGTTTGGAATTACAAGGGAACAGCTACAAGATAAAACTTTTGTAAAGGGAAAAATAGTTTTGAAAAGGTTGGAATTAAGCCTTAGAGGAAAAACGGTAGCTAGCAATCTATCCTAGAAGAGCTGGGTGATTGTCAAGTATGTGAGGTCCTGGGTATCAGGACCCAATGCAGACTCAAACAACATTGGGCAAGTGTAAAAGATGCAGGGCTTCTTAAACCCTGGGCATAATCATGAGAATTAACTGGGAGATAGCTTTAAGATCATGATTCCAAGACCTCAGTCTAAGAGATTCTGATTCAATAGATCTGGAATATGGGCTAGGAATTTATAGAATTTATATAAACTTCCAGATGATTCTGATGATCAGCAATGTTTGGAAGTCACTAGAATGATGTACTCCTCAGTAGCTTAGGTTTACATGGAAAAGAGTGGGATTTATAGAGTGAATTTAAGAATGAAGTCATTGTGGATAATCTTGAATTTTTTTGTTGTTTTTATTTTTTCGGCTGTGCCACTCAGTATGCTGAATCTTAGTTCCATGACCAGGGGTCAGACCCATGCCCCCTGCAGTGGGCATGCAGAGTCTTAACCACTGGACCACCAGGGAAGTCCCTAAAATTTTTTAAAATTATTTTTTATTTTGGGAATTTCCAAACTTACCCAAAGGTAGAGAGACTAGTAGAAACAACCGTGTAACGTGTAATGTATCTGTCACCTGCTTGAAAAATTACTACCATGCTGTCGGTCTTGTTTCACCTGCTTTCCCTTCCTCCCCCATTTCAAAAAAACTAGAATATTTTAAAGCAAATCCCAAATATCAACATTTCTTCTCTAATGGGTAAGGACATAAAAAAAAGTGTCATGCTATTATTATGTCTAACAAAATGATAAGTAATTCTTTAACATTATCTAGCAATACCTAATCCATACTCAAATTCCTCAATTGTCTCAAAGCTGTGACAAGAGGAAGTAAGTGGTAGAAGCTGGGATTTGAACACAGGCAGTCAGACTCTGCAGGCTCTAAAACCTATAACTCATGGAAAGAGAGAGGACACTGTCAGCAGTCTTGATGCACTTGAATTTTGATAGCGGGTCTTGGGGATCTTAGAGAAGTAAGAACCAGTTGTCAAATCTGGTGGGGCAATTGTAGACTACAGGAAAGTTAGAGAATGGGTCAGTTTCTTTGAGTTAGTTTCATCGTTCTGAAGCTCTGTGATTATATCAAATGGCCCTCTGTCCATGTCTGACAGACAGAACTTAACGCACCTTGAACATATTCTTCCAGATCTGCTGAGTTCTGAGGACACTTTCTGGGAAGGAATACAGGTGCAAATTTTTGACCCCAGGTTGTCTTCTGCAATCTCATCTCGTCTTTCCATCACACATAACTGTATTGTATCTATTGAGACTAGGCCTTTGGCCCTTGGGTTTAGGATGAAACAAAATATACTAGATGTTTAGTATATATTTATTGAATGAATGAGTGAATGAACTATAACTTGTATTTGGCATTCAATACACTATAGATTAACTCTGCCTTATCAAATCTATGACCCTAATTTATTGCGAATACAATTTTTGTAAATAAAAGGTTTACAGTGTCATTTAAAATTTCATGTGTGTTCAGAGAATTTACTGTTAAGAGTTATCTGGCAATGAATTCCTCCTGAAGGGAAGCAGTTTTATGTTATAGGAATGACATGTCCTCATATATCTTTAGGACAAATAAGTTTTGAATATTTTTTCCTTAAAATACAACTGATACACACCTGTATTTTAGAGATTTAAATATGTATTTTTTTCAGGTAACATCGGAATAGGGAAGTAGGAGAAGCTGCAATTGCTAAAGCGTCAGAGTGGTTTAGAGGAAGGAAGGGAAAATGGAAAGTTTGTAGGATAATTGAGGAGAAAATCTCTACTGCTTTGATTCTAAAGTCCTCTGATCCTGGTCTTGAATCTTGAGTCCCCTAGTGTTCTGAGTTAGAGGCTACTAGTGCTTACCAATATCTGCCTCCTTCTTTTTTAGGTGGGCTTACAGCTGGAGCACATTTCCTGGCTGCCCGATAAATAGGTGTGGTTATATGACTGAAGTCTAGGCAATAGGATGTGAGTGAAAGCGATGCCCATCACTTCTTGGTCTGAATGGTCACAACTTCTGATGCATGGACCCCAATCTCTTCCTCTTTCTGCAGGCCGGATGCAGGAGGTCAGGCAGAGAACTCCAAGGCTCTTTCCATCTTGTGGCTCTGCCCTCTCCGAGAGCCCCAGACGTTAAACCTATACTATGAAAGCCATTGGAATATGGCTATTGTTTGCTACAGCAGTTAGCTTAGCCTGGCTTTTATAGTTTCTAAACACCGGGACAAAAATATGGAGTTGGATCTCTTTAGGGATGATTTATAGAGGTAGTATGGGAGAGTGGTTTTACATGCCTGAGCTTAGAAACCAACAGACTTTTTGGAGTAAAGTCTAGTCCCATTTCTGTTATATAGCTATGTAGCTTTGGATGAGTTACTTAACTTTTTTTAGCTCTCAGTTTCTTCACCTCTAAAATGGAGACAATCACAGTACCCACTTCAGAGGATTGTTGTGAGAATTGAATGAAATTACGTCTCAGAACAGATATCTGTTAATAAAGTTAGCGATTATTAGTAGAATTGACTATAGGTACATTCTAATTTATTTAGGTACATTTTCTAAGGGCTTAGTATGTCAGGGCAAAGTGTTCAGAAAGGATATAAAGATTAGCACCACTGATTTTTGCCTTCAAAGAGCCCCCAGTCTAGGAAGACAATTGAAGGGCAAACCAGTAATTACAGTGTGTGAATGGCTTTGTGAGCCTGTCAGCTTTTAAATCTGATGAGTATAATTTATTAACTATTCCTGTGCTAAAGATACACATGAGTGGGTGGAGGTAGAAAAAGGATTCTCTTGGAAAACACACACACACACACACACATGCGCGCGCATATACACACACCTACATATATACAATTTTTTTTTTTTTTGCTGAAACTCAATTGGCCCATGTACCAATGAGTGACAAAAATGGAGAACTGGCCGTTTCAGGGCAATATCTGGAGCCTGTAAAGAGCTTGAGATGATTAATTTACTCTAACAATGAATAAGAGAGCTGTGCTGCAGTGTATCCTCAAGGCTTACTTTTTAGTGGTAATTTTACTCAGTCAATTGCCTCTTTTTCTCCTCATCAATTTCATCTCCACCAAGCCATCACAATATGCAGACGAAAATGCAGGTAGGTGATAAAACACAGGGTTTGGGAATCTCTCCATGCCTTCAGGGCATCTGGGAATTTTACCATGAAAAGGGCATGGCATACTGAAACAATAATGAGACTTCCGTTTAAAAATTTTCACGCTCTGTGTGAATCAAAGAGATATGCCTCAGGATAATCCTTTTTCAAGAGCCTAGTAACCTTTCTTTCCAACATGTGAACAAATATATATTTTTTTGAGCTGTTAGTTGCCAGGCACTGTGCTAGAAGCTTTGGGCTGAAAGATGAGTAAACAACATCCAAACTCTTATGGAAAATTCATTTAGACAAATAGTTACAATTTTATAAGCGGTGTAATAGATAAATATTTTAATTGTCGCGGTGCCATTGAAGCCTGAGCTCTGTCTGCATGATGCTGTGTCAGGAGAGGTGCCATGGCTCAGGTGCTTCTTCAAGGGAGAATGGGAGTTCCCAGGTAGAGAAGAGGGTAGCAGGCTTTGCAGGCAGTAGAGACAGGATGTGCTGGTACAGGGCCCTTTTAAATTGTCATGACTTTTTGGAATCTGGGATATATTAAAAGAGGTCAAGGATCTCTGTCTCAAAGAACTGGGAGATTTTATTAAACACATGACATCTACCAGACCAAGGAGGTTAGACAGAGCTGCTAAGCCTAATTCAGAGAGTTTTACAAACATTTCCTAAACCCCCAAATGATTATTTTCTCAATGCAACTCCTCCCATTACTGTAATAACTCTCCTAATGAAAGGAACAGGAGAAAATATCAGCTGTTTTCTTGTGCAGAGACCTTACCCTCTTTGCTAGTTTATGATTTATAATAGTTCAGCAAAGTGCTCTGAATATCCCAAGTTACCTAAAAATTAACATATCAGTTAATTGGATTCGATGCTGTTAAAGGGATGGGGAAATATTCTAAAGCAGTTGGTTGGAATCAAGAATATAAAAAGAAAGGCATTATGCAAATGTTTGGTTATTAAGATATTCTGCCTAGAGGGGATAAAGTCAGATAATGAGAAATGAATGAAAACCAAAAGTTTCCTGTGTGTTTTAATATTAAATTTCTTTAACAGTAATATTTGGCCTCTTTAGTAGCATGTCTTTGCTAATACAAAGGAACAGAGGCATAAAAAAGCACTGGGTCCCCTGGGGGATATGTGGATATGGAGTGTTGGGAGTGTAAGTGAGGCGGGAATGAGATGGTAACCCAGAGGTCCATGAAGTGCATGGTTTGATTATAGAGCACTTTGCATACTGTATGGGGTTATTTCTAATATCGGTAATAATCTGTTCCTGAACATCTAATGAGAGTAATAACTCTGTTTATATACCTTCCAGGTTACAAGACAATTTCCCATTCATTATCTCACGTGACCCTCACGGTAGTTTGGAGATGGCCTGGTGCTGACTGCCCCAGGTCACATAATTAGAGATAGAGATGGATCTTTCTGAAGCTACTCTCTCATTTAATTGCTGAAAACAATTGGGATGATAGACCATGAATAACTTGTTATCTTTGGGCATTGAGATAATACCTGATAATCTGGTTGGTAATGAGATTTTTGAATTTGATGAAATTTAATTCTGGGGTTACTGTATCTGACTTGAAGAATTCAGGCCACTGACTTCAGTGAGAATCTTTTTCTGCTTGATCGGGTCTTTAAAGGTTCACTGGCTGGGCATTGCAGTCACTGGTACCTCAGATATTAGTCGAGGAAAACCCAGCAACTCTGGCACTGCAAGATTTTTCTGAGAGAAGCTCCATCCCCAGGCAGTGTGTGAACATTCAGTAAGAGGGACGCTAAGGACTTCAGTTATGCCTCTCATCCTTCCGCAGAGGACAGCAGCCCATGGGTCAGGGTGTCTAGAAGTCAGAAAGCCTCCTTCACTGAATTCTCACAGGGTGTGGCCTATTCATTTTATCCTTCATCCTTTTCTGTATGAGTTTATACATTTCTAGTCTGTAACCTTAAAGTTGGAGAATTGAGCTGGAAAGGAATGCTTAGTTCTGATTTACATTTTCTAGCAAGACAATAAACTTTTTTTTTTCTAAATTAGTTTATTTTCTAAGTCTTGTCCTTCCAATAGGATTGTAAATTACTGGAGGGTAAGGACCTTTCTTCTAGATTATTTGTTTTTTACTTACTACCATTGACCTCTTCAGCCTTTATATCTTGATTTTAGAAGGGCTCCAATAAAACCTTGTGTCACATGGGAACGGCAGGATGGCGTGGTTAAGAATTGGGCTCTGGAGACAGATGGCCTGGCTTTTAAAATTCCAGCTCCATCACTTACTAACTGTATAATCTTTGGCAAGAGGTATAAATCCTCTACGACTGTTTCCACTTCCTCAACTGTAAACTGGGTATAATATTTAAAACTACCTAATATGATTGTTCTGGAATTAAACGAGATATTCCATTTAAAGCAGTTGGCACAGGGCTTCACATATGCTGATCAATAAATGTTAGGGATCATCATCGTCAGTCATAACCATCATCATCATCATTACTTTTATATTCACCATCATCATCCCTGGGGATAGTTGATGATAATGCAGGGAGGGCTATCATTAACTTGTTAATTTTGATTATTTTCAGCCTGAAAAGATGTTCTTGGTGTTGTGCCACTGGTCTCTGTCCTCCGCTTTATCCTGTTTAGGTAAACTTCAAAGACATCATTGGTCAGTTTAGGGTGACACAAATGTAGGAAGATTAAGAAATATAGAACTGATAGAATTCAAGTTGGAAATGATGAGCTAAAACTGGCAGGGTTGCAGTTAGTGGAAGCAAGTATGTTGAATTATATTCAAATGGAAAGTCCAACAGATAAACATAAAACTGCCTAACTACAGGATGGGAGATATCTAGCTAGATAAAAGTTGGCGTGAAAAGGTCTTGAGGGTTTTGTTGACCAGAACTTCAGTATGAGATGCTGGCTTGAGGTTTTTTTTAGAGAGCAAATACCAACTTAGGCTACTACCATGAGCTGAATATTTGTATCTCCCCAAAATTCATATGTTGAAAATCCCCAATGTGACGTATTTGGAGGTGGTGCCTTTGGGGGTGATTAAATATTGAGGATGGAGTCCTCATGAATGGTGTTAGTGCCCTTATAACAAAGACTACAGAGAGCTCCCTTGGCCCCCCACCATGTGAGGACACAGCAAAGGCACCAGCTATGAACCAGGAAATGTGCCCTCACCAGACATCAAATGTGCTGGCACTTTTATCTTGGACTTCTCAGGCTCCAGAGCTGTGACAAATCAATTTCTGTTGTTTATAAGCCACCCAGTCTATGGCATTTTGTTATTACAGCCTGAATGGACTAAGACAATCAGTGTGCAGTGTTCAGATCAAGGAGAGTAAAAGATCTGCTGTTTATTGCACCAGAATGAATGCACCTGAAATATTATGTCTAGGTTCAGGTACCTTTGCAATCATCTTTTTATCATTTCATTAAAGGTTTGAGCTTCTTTCTTAGCTATGGATAAAATGAATTAGCAGGAACACAGATTTGTTACATTATCCAAACTGCTTATCATTTTGTAGTTGATGATTCTGATGATAGATTTCAATTTAGGGGGAACATTCTCTTCCTTTCTCGAGAGAGATTCTTACTCTGGGCTTAACCTGAAAAGCCAGTTATGTCACTTTGTTTTCCTTTTAAGAGAGTTAGGCCAAGTTTCTTTTTGACCATTTAATTCCCATATTATGTTATCTTCCCTTCATCTCTCTCTCCACTCCACTCCCTCTCAATATTGCACCTCTCTTTTGTGCTTTCTCCCAATTATGTGTTCCCACCATGCCTGCTGCTGTAGCTCCTAATTTGCTACCTTTTATGATCCACTACCTCTCTTTCCCTTCTGTTTAGGGGTTTCCTTTTTTACTGCAGCTAGTTAGATAACTTAATTCCACCTGGGATTTTCATAGTTTAGTAATGACTTGTATAATAGTATAACTTTCAGATTATACATTTGTTTAAAATACAGTGACATTCAGTGCTCTAGCCAAAAGGAGATTAATGGCAAGAATTTTGGAACTTGTAGGAGGCTGGTGCATGGGAGCTTTCTTTCCTGAGGGACCTCATCATCACAGCAGGCAGTGCTTGGTGACTGTGGTGGGTAAGGCTGATTGGTATTGCAGCACCTGTGAGGTTCTTTTTTGGGTAGAGGTGAGGGCTTGGCAAGGGGGATTAGAATTTCATTGAGTGCAGTAGAGACCTGGACAGAAAATTTGGGTAATTGAGGTTATTTGACTTGGCTTTTATCCTGAGACCAGAAAGGTCTGCTGACATTTGGATTTGATCTCATTTAGCTGGGGGTCTTCTGGAAGCAATGACTGGCTTTTATTACCTAGTCCATTGATGGTGACTATTTCAGGCCATGCCAGACCCAAGAAGGAAGAATATTAGATGACCAGAACTTTTAGAGGCCAATTAAACCAGGCAGTTTAAGTTGCAACTTAAATAAATTGGAGAGTACTTATTATTCTGTGCATTTTCACAATTAACTATAGACCTGGATCTTAGTTTACATCTATATGAGTCTCATTCTCTTCTGTAGTGAGGGGAACTGGGATACCTATTTTGAAATCATTTTTACTGCAGAGCTTATACATTGCTCTTGGAGATCTTCCATGATTTCTTTTCTTTTCTTTCTTTTTTTTTTTTTTTGGTTACAAATTATGTCAGTCATGGGGAGTGATTAATTTAAGAGGTGAGTCTCAAATGGAAGAAATTTTAATAGTGATACTAACGCAGTTGTAATTGCTTTAGTTACCACAGAGAAAAATGTCGCATGACAATATCTTCAAGTATTAACCAGTGTATTTTCACAGTTACATATCTTCCTTATGCTTTAAGGAAGAGAGGCCACAGAAAGAATGATGCAAGGAAAAAGAAAAGAAAAGCAATTTCCTGCTCTTGAGTTTCAAAATATAATTCTGGAACCCAGGGCAGAGCAATAGTGAAAGAAAAGGCATGAAAGGCCAGTCATTTTTTTTGCCCTGACCTAGAGAGAGACATAGGAGAGTTGCAGGAAAACCAGCAGGCCCTTGGAGTCTTCAGGGCTGGGAAAAGGGAAGTAGGACTGGAACTCTGCATGGGCAGCATGAAGGGGCCTGGTGGCAATACAGATGCCAGCCTTAGTAGATGCAGCGTGGAAGGGTAATGACATCTTGGGACTAAGGGGGTGAGTTACATCTCAGGGGTGGCGTATATGGATGGATGACACAAAACAGACACCTCAAAAGCCTTGACATTGTATAGTCTCCCCCACCCCTCCACCCTGCACCAGTACAACTCTTAGAGAAGAAGGAAATCCTAAATTGACTGAGTGTACTCAGAACTGACATTGTTATCCCTGATGGAATGAGGATTCAAGATAGACATTATGTTCAGTTTTAGAAAAATAAACTTATATTTTTGCATACCTCCATTTGTTCTCCTTACTGTTAATGCTTTAGAAAAAGCACTGAGGGTGAATAATTGACTGAGTGGGCTGTTTTCAAAGTTGAAAAAAAGCACTGAAATGCAAGTAGGAGAATTTAGATTTTAGTCTTGTCTTTGTTACTGTTTGACCTTGGGCACATAATTTTGTCCTTTTGGGCTTATCTCTCTCCATCTGGGGGGCTTGTCTGGATCTCAGCTTCCTAACCTAGTGGCTGAGGTCCCTCGGAGAGGCTAAGGAGTTTTTCTAAGGCATCTTGAATCTAGGTATGCACCAATCCTTGTGTGTAGATGGAATAAGTAATGTGTCTTTGTATGTAAGTGCTACTAATTTTTTGAATGTTTGTAGACCTAATTGTGTTTAATGAAATGTGATTAATTAATTTAAAAGCCATACTAAATTTATATTTTATTTTTGTAATTAATCATCTCAATTAAACAATACAAAATTTGTAACTATTATTTAGAAATTATAGAGAAGTCCTTTTAGCCTAGGCTTTAGTCTAAAATGTTGTTTGTTGGCTACAAGTCTATATGGGGTTTATGCTAATTAGGGATCAGTATTATATGATTGCTCTAGAAATGATTGATCCTCACCACTCTGACGAGTGGTACTAATTGATTTCAGAAATGTAAAGAATTAATAATAGAGGAGATGTTTTAATTACTGCATCCAAATAACTTGTCTTTTCTGATATTGAGAAGCCCCTCTATCTGTGGGCGAGTCTAAAAGTAAAAGCTTAGGTTAAAGTCTTGCTCTTTCTGTCTACCTCTGTGACCCTAGCTGAGCTATCTAACCTTTCTGAGCTGGTTTACTCCTCTTTAAGATAAAGATAAAAGTCTTAACCTCATAGGAATTTGTGAAGATAGAATGAGATAAACTGTGAGCCCATTATGTTGTCTAGCAGAAGGAAAGTATCCAAAAATTATTGGTTTCCCTTATGCTTCTCTGGAAAGCCTATTTAACGTAAAGGTGTAAAAGGTAGAGTAAATTAAAACTGGCTTGAATGTAAAAATGTTCCATTTAAACATTGAGTTAGCAGCAATAAAGTCACATGTTCACTTGTCCACGGCTGGGTTGGAATCGCCCCATTCACGGCAACCAATGAGCAATGCAGTTGAACCACCTAGAAGGCAGCGCCGGCACTGGGCCCAGTCTCTCTCTGAAGCTTGGAAGAGCTTTCACCTGTTTTCATCCCAAGTCTTCCTTTCTTTCTGAGCAAGCATTGAGAGCATTGTTCAGCCGTTCCCATTCAGCTGCTGCCAGGAATGAGAATCCTGGAGGTGCTGTCTATTGTCAGATCTTGAAATGGAACTTGAATGGAGAGAATGTGCTTTCAAAATAATTTATTTTGAATGTGTTCTCACTTTGGTGGGGAGAGGAGGCACAGATGGCTGAATCAGGACATGTGCCAGTTCCTTCCTCATGCCAGGCATCCAGTGAATCCAGGCTGTAGGAGAGGAGATTTAGGAGAAGAGCTAAGGCTAAAAGAATTAAAAGCAACTATTTTGGGTAACCAAAGGGCTTCCCCTCAGAGATAATGCTGGCTTCTTGAGTATTTGTTGCACTGCAGACCCTGAATAGTAGAAATTAGTCTCTGTTATTTCCTTCAGGAGCTGTTCTATTAGAGAGAGTGGCTTGGATGAGAACAACCAGCGTCTGGGAGACCAGGTCACTCCCCCCAGCAGCAAGCTTGTCAGGATGTGGGTTTCCCGACTTCACCTGCTATCCTCCAGCTGGGCCAAGTGGTTGAGGTTGCTGGCTGGATGCCACTCCCTGAAGCTCTCTTGAAAGTTGTTGCAAATTTCCTGATCCTCAAATTTGAAGATCCCCAAACAGCAGCTTCTTCGCTTCCAACTGCTTCATTTACCCATTCCTAAACATTGCTGAACTCCCACCAAGTTAGCTAAATTCGTTCAAGTTTCAGGGAACAGAAAAGCTCAGGTTACCCGCAGTGATGGGGGTTATTGTGATGATACATGAGCAAGAGAGAAGATGGAAAGTCTGCTCAGGAGCCAAGTAGTTGGCCTCAAGGAGCAGAGCAGATGTTTCTGGTTTAACAGTAGCTTAGGTGTCTGTGTTAGTTTGCTAGGGCTGCCTTAACAAAGTACATAAACCCGGTGGCTTACACAATAGAAATTCATTATCTCACAGTTCTGCAGGCTAGGAGTCTGAAATCAAAGTATTGGCAGGGTCGCTTCCTGTGAGGACCATGAGAGAGACTGTTCCATGTCTCTCCCCCAGCTTCTGGTACTTTGCCGGCAATCTTTGGCATTCCTTGGCATGTAGACACATCACTCCACTCTCTTCCATTATCTTCACATGGCCTTCTCCCTGTGTATGTGTCTGTTTCCAACTTTCCCCTTTTCGTGAGGAGACCAGTCATATTGGAGTAACACCCACACTAATGACCTGATTTTAAATTGATTGCCGCTGTAAGGACCCTATATCCAATCAAGGTCACATTCCAAGGTTCTGAGAGTTAGGATTTCAACATATGAATTTTCAGATGACAAAATTCAACCCACTACAGTGTTTAACAGTCACTCATATTCTTGTTGCCTCAGATTCAGCCATATTCCTGAATAAGCTCATCCTTCCATAGTTTCTATAGAGATTTTTATCTTATCTGCTAGAGTCTTTTGGGAGTATTCAAACTCACCGAGAATCTCATTGGTTTAATTGCTCACTGTCTGGTATAGAGCATCCCTTCTGGTCAGGTTCTCCTGTGGGCTACCCCGTGGACTTCTGCTGGCTTTGCAGGACTGACCCCTGGGCCAGTCAGCCCTGGCCATGAAATGGTCTCATGAAGGACAGATGGTAGCCTTTGCGGAAATTATCTCTGTGGCTGCTTTTCTCAGAAGGAGGCTGTGGACCTGAGGATGTGTCTAACTTTCAGAGTGGCTATGTGACCTGCACTGTGCCAACCCCTGGGGGTTCAGAGAAAAAGCTATTGTTCCCCTTTGGTATGTTCTTTGTGTAGGTGTGCTAAGTTCTAGGCCCATACAGTGGACAAATCTCTGGCCTGGGAAAATTTGATTTCATGATTCTCCTGACTTTGAGAAGCTCCTCACAGAGCCATCACTATTTTCCTAGGATACTGGTATACTAAAAAAAAAAGAAACAACTAAGGAAATCACAGATATTGCAATAGAAGTGTTTATATATAATTGCTTTCAACCCTTTTGACTATTCCTAGGATAATTACAGTATTTATAAAGATATTACTCATTAGGCAATCCAGTAAAGAAACACAAGCCTATAAAGTTGTATGATGATTGTCTTCTTTTTGTTTGTTTGTTTTAATAGACCTTATTTTTAAGAGCAGTTTTAGGTTCATGACAAAATTAAGCAGAAACTACAGAGATTTTCCGTATGTTTCTGCCACCAAACATGCATAGCCTCCCTATAAATGCAAGTTGTTAATTATCCAAGGCAGCTGTCTTCTTTATCCTGTCAGAGTATCTAGTGACTATGTCTAATCTCATTTGAGGATACTGTCAAATGTCTAAAATTCAGGAGCTTTGTGAATGTGACTCCAAACTGAATGGTGTTCCTATCTACTCCAAATCTACTCCCTTTTCTTCCTTTGAAAGGAGTGGTGACCAGAGATACAGGCCCAGATGCGATTTCATTAAATTCACTTGGTTCTCTACAGGTTCTAATTTCAACCACTGAATTAAGTTACGTAAGTCAAGTAGCCTGCATTCCGTGTAAAAATTCCCTTTGACTTTATAGTGATCATTAAGCAACATTTTGTGCCTAACACTGCACTAGGCTCCCAGGAGAATACAAAAGTCATTGAGGGAGAGTGTTGCTTCTGAGAAGCTCTCAGTGGGTATAATTCCTTGGTGATAATCACCTTGTATTGTTGTGAGTCTTTCATTTCTCAGCACTGAGTTGTAGGCATCTGGGCCCTTCCTTTATCTTTGCCATCTTTGCACTATTTGAGGGCTTAGGTCCTATTCTATTTTTCTAAAAAGTGACTTCTTCTTGCAAATTTTAGAAATTTAAGACTCTTGGGATATTAAACCAAAAGATAGCTTAGAAATCTCTTTCTTTGGTTTCTAGCTTCTTCCTTATCAGAAGTAACCATTGTTACCGAGAACTCTATGGTTTGAAATCTTTCAATCTATCAGAAATTCATTAGAATAATTAACCAAAGGCATAGAGTTGCCAGTCTAACTTGTTACCAAACTGAGAAGTAGCTAAACACAAAGAAACTTTATGTTCTAGTTAGCGTGTAAGTGTTGGTGACAAATAAATTAGAAAGTTTTACTACTTATTTCCAAACACTGAACATATTAAAGACCCCTATGCCTCCAGACTCCCCAATTTTATGGACCACTGATATAAGTTTGTTCAACCATTTTATAGATGATGAAATTAAGATCTCAAAAAATTAAATACTGTGACTAAAGGTCATATAGTTATATTTTCAAAATCAATAGGAATGATATCACTTATGTGCAATGATGATAGCTTTGGTGGTATTCCATTGGGATAGAGCCCAGAATTTGTACGACTTATATCAAACTATTTTTAAAAAAAAAGTGTAAGTATGAGTCTTTTAGCCTCTCTCTCTCTCTCTCTCTCTCTCTCTCTCTCTCTCTCTCTCTCTCTCTCTCTTTGTCTCTTACATTTCGTCATTATAGTGTCAGTGTATGTATTTATATTTTATCTCGATACTGACTTCTTCTGAGCAACAGAGGAGTACAGTAAATGCGTCAGGCATGAACTACTCACAGCTCAGAGGAAGGGATGTGAAGCGAGAATGAGAAGGCCTCCAGGCATCCTCTCCCTCTCCCTCCGGAGAGACCTCATGTCTCTGCCTCTCTGGGGCTTCTGCTTTTACTTTTGTCTTTTCTTTCTGCAGACTACCTTTCTCTTTTCTCAGTGCACAGGGGAAAGGGTGGCTCAGGTCAGGTGCCCCGCAGAGAATGACCAGAGCTTCTGAATTCCCAGGAGAGAAGATCTGATTGACCTCTTTGGGTCAGCGGGCTATGGATGTTCCTCGAAAGATTTCAGAGGATGGGAATTGCAGACTGCTCTCTAACTTCAAAAGCATCTGAGTCATGGGTTTAGTGCTCTGTAGTCCACAGACTGCTTTTCCCAAGCATTAACTAATTTTCACTATAAGCCTGAGAGTGGATATTTACTAGTGCCCCCGTTATACACACGAGGGAACTGAGGTGTAGAGAAATTAGATAGTATATTTGTTCCTAGGGATGCTGAACAAGACACCCCAAACTGAGTGGCTTAAAACAACAGACATTTATGGTTTCACAACTTTCGGGTCTAGAAGTCTGAAATTAAAGTGTCAGCAGAGTTGGTTTCTTCTAAGGACTCTGAAGGGGAATCTGGTCCATGCTTCTGCCCTAGCTTCTTTGGATGGCTTGGAGCTGCATCACTCCAGTCTCTGCCTCTGTCTTTACAAGGCCTTCTCCCTACCTGTATCTGTGTCCAAATTTTCCTCTTCTTCTAAGGACACCAGTCATATTGGATTAAGGGTCCACCCTACTCTAGAAAGACCTCATAACCTAGGTAATTACATCTACAAAGGCCCTATTTCCAAATAAGGTCACATTCTGAGGTATCAGGAGTTAGGATTTCAACATAATGTTAACAAGAAATAATCTGTAATTCTGTAGCTTGCCCAAGTTTTGAACTGAAACTCAGAACTTCCACCTTTTCAAAGGAACTTATTCTTTCACTGGTTGTTTTGGCAATATTAAAGCAGAAAATTACCACGGCTCATTTACCCTCTTTTATTTGTCCTTGAATTGAGCAGTTATTCGATGGAGTAAATAAAACCCCTGGCTACTTTAGCATTCACCATACTTAATCATACAAGATGCAAGGACAGGAATTTGGAAAGGAAAACATTGTGGTCAGCCAGTTGTTTTGTCTCTCACCAAGGAAAATAAAGTGATAAAAGAATAAAAGTAAGCCTTTAACGAGGACTGACACAATAAATCTGCCTGCTGCTATTGCTGAGTGGTTGGTATGGATAACCTCGGTAATTTACTTTTAGCCTATTTCCAGTTCACCCTAGCCCATCACAGTCTCAACCACATTGAGCTCTCAGAATGCTGGATGCTTAAAAGAAGAATAAATCCTCTGAGTATGAGCATGCACCAAAAGGAAAAGATGGAAATGGTGCTAGTGTCTGAGCTCTGTATTGCTCTACCCTTGGTCCCAGAATAGGAAGTTCCTTTTATTTTTTTCTAGGATGGGATATGGTTAGAGTGACCATATAATTTATCATAAAGCCTGGGAGGTTTTCAAGAGTGAGAGATGTGCTAAAAATCATTAAAATTATATTCTTTGAAAATACTTACTGATCATTGAATTGTTTTTATTGGTGAATCTATAGAATAAAATCATTCAAAGGCTACTTTCAAAATCTATTTAAAAAATAACGTATATGTGAATAATAAGGCAAAATTTTAATTAAATACTTAATTAAATATCTGAATATTTAAAAACACTATAAGCAGTCTAATTATTCCTGATACATGGGCATGTATCTTGATCCATTTCTTAGCTTTATCTATCTCTAATATTGTGTCACTGTAATCTTTCTGAAGAATGTATTTTTTTCAATATGGTCTTATTATATTTTAGTTTTTCATAAACTGCCGGCAACATTCTTCAAAGTTGCACTTTATGATTAATAAATTTGAAATTGTTGCTATCTTCAGTGGGCTCTTCCTGATAGACTGTAATACTTTTCATCAATAAAATAAAATAATTGCTCTATAGGTGCTGAGACACCTGGTAAAACTAGAGCAAATTCAGCTCAATGGTAAACATTCTCACTTTTTTTTCCTTCAATTTTTTGTGTTTAAATGTGTAAAAAATTCAGCGTGAATACTTTTATTTTTGGAGGGGATCTCCATTCAGAGCTCATTTATTTAACAAATATTTTTACAAGGCCAAAGCCTCATCAGTAAGTTCTTTCAGTAATCCTTTTGGTTGTTTCATCAAATTTAAACAGGGCAAAACTATATACCTTATCAATTTCTTTCCAATATGTTGCAGAATAAAAATTTATCCAGTTGGAAGTAAATATGCCATCAAAGTATTCTTCACTTATGAAGATGGTGTATTGTAAAAGACAACAATAGAATTTTAAGATTAAATCATCAATTCCATTTGAGCTTTCCTAGATTTCTTCCTTACCTTTGAAGGAAAAACATTTTAACGTCTTCATATTTGCAAGCTCTTACTTTGTTGCAATTTGTAAACACTCTGTTTGTTAAGTTTTTTATTGAAGCATAATTGATGTACAATATTTAAGGTTTTTTATTAAAATATTTTGATTTTGACAAAATATGTACAAAATATAGAGGACTTATTTACAAAGGGTCAGTATCATTGTAGTATACATAATTTGAATTATAAAATGGTTTTCTAAAAGCTCAAAGCTTTCTAAAATCCAGTTGATGGTGAGCAGCAAAAAATATATATTGCCATGCTGAAGTTTATTTTTTTTTCATTCAACATGAGTTTAATCACAAAAATTTGTACTTCAGTTACTCTTTGTATATAAAAGAGAAGCAATACAGCTTCTATTTTGATGGGTAGAACTATAGGTTATTTGGAGGCAATTACGAATTACTTGTGCAACATAACTAATTCCAAGAACATCTCTGATCCATAGGTTTCTTAATTTAGTAAAAACATTGTTTTTGCCATGCTACGCTACACTAAAATTTGTGCTTACATCATCCCTGCCAAAATACTTTTTTTTCCTCAAATGAACTTTTGAGCTGAGTTTATAGTAATATTTGCAAAAATGTCAGATGTTTCACTTTCAACAGAAGAAATTTCAAGAAGCTTTACTTTGATACTATGAATTGGATGAAAAAAAGAGAACCATTATGGAACTAAGTTGATTGATTTTCTATTTGAAGCCCCTGATAATTCGGATATAAAACTAGTGTCACTGTGTGCAAAGCTTTTCTTCTGCTAATGGAGCCAACACAATAAGCCATTACTTATTTTTTATATGCACAAGAATATTTGAAACAGAAAATGGAGAAACTTAATTTAAATAATTTTTGATTTTGAAAAGTCACGACTTACCTAGTGGTATGTAAATATACTTTACGTAGCTGTATTTGTTGAATCAACTTTTCAAATCTTAAGAGTACTACTAACCTTTGAGAAGACTTCATGTGCTTTATATCAGGACTGCTTAGACTCCATTTTTTGCATCAATTTCTCATATGTCTAAGCTACAATTTCTCCTTTTGGCCATTGAACCCTCCCTCTCAAGGCCTGGCAGCTTTGTGCATCTTGCAGACTTCCCCATAGGTCGTGGGAGTTGTCCATCCACTGACATTGCCAGCAGCAGCATGAGATGCTTCTCCCCCCGCCGCCGACACCTTGGCTAGGAGGAGGTACCAGTTCCTGGTTGCTAGTGGCAGAGCACACCTTGTTTTGTCAGTGGGCACGCTGCCGGAACCCTGAAACAGGATTGTCTGGAAAGGGTCAGAAAAGGAGATGAGATATCACTGCTTTCAGATTTAACCAAATGTTAAAGTGCTTATGAATTTTTGTTTTATCTCTGTATTACATCGTCATTCAGATTTCACACCTGTTAGAGTGAGAACTAGAGTGCACATGTGTCTCACAACTAGACTGGTCCATGGCAGAAGCTGGAAGCACAAAGTGGAAATCTATTGTACCCATTTCAACTTTCAAAAAATACAGCTATTAAGGATACTACTTTTGTTCTAAGATGAAAACTCTGGAATAAACTCTAAATCAGACTGGAAACAGACATAAACAGGGAAATGGGTGTATAGCTGCCCTACATATAACAGACTTGAGGTAATGGCTCCTAGCATGGCTGTGTAATTTAGCTTAATTTGGATCTGGGACCTGGTGGTAGAGTTTTGCCAAGGACACCATACTTATAGGGTAAATGCAAACTGTACAGTGCAGCGCCAGTCTGGGACTCGGGATGAGATCATTCATAGTCACCTCCAACTGGTAGTGTGTTGCTAAGTGCTTAACAACTGGCTGGGGCAGGGGAGAGAGGGAGGAGGGAAACCCTGATTTGTAGCATTTGATGATTTCTGTGGTGTAAATACTCTCACCACTGCTGATTCCAAGCTCCCAACTTGACAGCTGCCAAACTTGGAGTTGGAAAGGGATGTATACAGTTGGCCAGTGCACTTGGTTGTGTTCTGGTTCACCAACCGGGAAGCTCTTTGAACCCTGTTTTTCTGTTTTCTTTAATGAAGGCTTCATTACAAAGGCACAGTTGATTAAATCATTGGCCATTGGTGATTGATTCAGTCCTTCTCCCCTCCCAGGAGGTCAGGGGGGTGAGCTGGAACTTCAACCCTGTAATCGCAAGGTTGGCTCTTCAGCCTCCATCCTTAGAACTGTGCTGAGGGTCACCTCATTAACCTAACAACAGACACCTTTACTGCTCTCATGATTAAGAAATCCCAAGAGTTGTGGGAGCTCTGCGCCAGGAACTCAGACAAAGACCAAATATATATTTCTTCTTATAAATCACAATATCACACATACCATTTCTATTCATGATATATACTGAGCCCAAATATACTATCTAAACCTTGAGCAATTTGCATAACTCTGCTACCTGTGTGACCCTACCCTCCACCCTGCTGAACACTGAGGGAAGAAAAAGCCTTGTAGATTAAGATTCCTTTAGCATCCCCTTTTAAATGCCCTATCTTACCAAATTATATAGTGACAATGATTTTTAAGAAATATTGTATACAAATTGTAAGACCTGAACTATTTAAACCGCAGAACACTTAAGTTTGCTGTGTTCTAGATACCACAGGGAAAATTTCAGTGACGTGAGGAACCTCAAGTAGTAAATCCTTGGTATATGTGAGTCTGTTCTTGTGTATAAAAATAGAAAACTTGTGTTTTATGCATCAGTTATGGATATTGTTCTGCAACATTTCCTCATAAAACAGGATGTGCCTTATGCTAATTTGACATGAATATTTCAATATCATTTGGCAAAAAGAGCAGAGATATGACCCATGTCAAAAAGCACCTCAACCTTGGGGTTGCCACATTCTCCAGCAGTTGCTTTAATTACAGATTTATGAAGTGGTGTCCCAAGCAGAACAGACATTGGATATGCCAAACAGGAAGGAGGTGCTTGTAGCAACTGTGGAACACTGAAAGTAAATAAGTAGATAAGCTTCCAGCACCAAAACAAAAAGGGCTTCAGGGCTCCATTGTATGCAGCTGTGACAAGTCAGTATTCAATCTTAAAAACTAATGGAAACTGAAGTCAGCAAAGGTGAGCTGCTCATAAAACACTGAGGGACATTTATTGATGGGTGTTACTGGGACACACTCAGTCATGAAGAGAATAGAAATGAATCAAAGTCCTACTCCAGGAATTTTTCCTGACCTTTGCTGTTTAGGAACTGCCCGACCTCTGTTGTAGATGTTCATTTTTCTTTCCCATTCTCGAGTTAGTTTTATAGTACTCCTTTTTGGTGTATAGTGTAGTACCCTTTATGTATATAAGGGAGGCTTCTGACAGCTTCATATATACAAGAGATTCTTCCATGGAGAAATGATTTATTGTAATGGTTTTTATGTTGTTAGAGCTAGAACTGAGACTATGCTTTTGATCTACTCTGTAACTCTGTGAAGATAATTCTTTCTTCAAATGTCAGAAATCTTTGCTGGCAGCAGGACCTGCCCCTCCCCAGATTTATTTTTGCTTTAGTGTATTCTATGAGAAGGAGGGAAAAGGGCCTACTTTTATTGCCCCTTAAACCTCCCCTGTTGATAAATTGTAATTTCTCACCCTGGGGTAGTCAGAAAGGCGTCAAAGCTTTGTAATACCTCTTTCCCTGGGAACAGAGCCTCTTGCAGTGTATTATTGGCAATTTAAATGGGGTGGGGGAGCATATCTTTTCCTAATCTGTAAAGTCTGCATGGCTGTTTTAGAGGTTATTTAACAGGTGATTACTAACTCAGAGGTATTATCTTCCTGTTCATGGAAGGTCACTTTTGCAATACAATAACATCAAAATTGCTTAAAGGGAAGTTAAGGGAAATGTTGAATATGTAACAGATGGGACACAGAAACTTTAAGTGAGATTCATTTGAAGTACAAAGACTAATAAACTTTTTATTATTCTGCCTCTCCCAGATGATGTCCCACAGAAACAGAGGGGGGCTACAGTGAGAGAGGGACCAAGATTTAGGGGAATATATGCAGAGCTGAGCCTGATTTCAAATATGTTGTTTCTTACAGCTTGTTTTGCTAACTCCATGCCTCCTCAAGTTGACTGATAGAGCTCATTGCATAAAATTCCAAAGATGTCTTTTTTCTGCAGCAAAATGTCCTAAAAGAAGTTCAACTCAATTGCCTTCCTCTGAAAAAGACACTGAACCAAGTGACTGTTTGATGGTTCTGGAAAGAAATATTTGTTTCATTTGAAGCTTTCATTTTACCCTTAAAACCTGGGTTTGATGGTGTGAGGTATGGCATGTCTTTCTTTCTTGCTGGCTGAGTTATAGAAAGTCATTAGGTGCTCATTAGAATAACGTGAAGGCCGATAGCACCAGTTATGGAACCCATGACTCATTTAAAAATTTTATCAGTTCTCTTTTGCTTGCTGCCTAAATTGCAGTCTTTCTTATGACAGGTCGCTTGAAACTCTGAAACAATGGACATCAGAATTTATGACTTAAAAAAGTTAAAGCTCTTCTGTTTTCTTTAGACCATTCCTGGTGTGATCTGATAACCAACCTCTTTACTTTGGTTTTCCCTATCAATTAATTTGGGGTATGCCTTATGCCAGTTGACTTACTGAATCCCTTCAACATTATTGCCAGGTAGACATTACTTCCATTTTACAGATGAGGAAGTTGAGGCTCAGAGAGCCAGTAAGCAATGGAGCTCAGATATGGAAGCCTATTCTTGACACTTTACTACCTTCCGGTGGTGAATGTGAGTAAGTTAAAGCTGTGGAACCCTGTGAATCTGAGAAGAAGACAAGATTTGGACAGGCCAAATTGAGGATGGGCATTGAGGTACCCATCAGAGGATACACATGCCTAGAGGAGGAATAAAATGGCCATTTATTCTCACCTTAGCTATTCAAGTTAAATTGTGGGGCCACAACTATCCCTAGGAGCAGGTGAGAGCTAATAAAATGTGAGCTTGTAAGTGGACGCTGTGCATTTTCTTTGTAAACATCTTTTTCCCCTTACGATATTTTATGAGTGTGACAGCTCTTCCTCCCCAGGTTGGGAAACGCCTCTGTGGTTGTATATACTCTTTAGAGGAGAGTGTACCTTGATCCACAAATCCTGGATGTTACTTGATGATTTCTATATATTTTTTAATTAATTTTTATTGGAGTGTAGTTGCTTTACAATGTTGTGTTAGTTTCTGCTGTACAGCGAAGTGAACCAGCTATACGTATACATATATCCCCTCTCTTTTGTATTTCCTTCCGAGTCAGGTCACCACAGAGCACTGAGTAGAGTGCCCTGTGCTATAGGGTAGGTTCTCATTAGTTACCTATTTTATACATAGTAGTGTATATATGTCATAATAGTGTATATATATATGATTTCTAGTTTAAGCAAATATCTTTAACTTGCGCAAACTATTGGAAGTAAGAAAAATAAAAACATTTAACAAAAAACGTCATGAAACTAAAAACAAAGGAAATAAGATATTCAATATGTGAAAATACAGACCTACAATATGTCATGAGGTAAAAACTTTAATTGGTTTGTTTGGGGATTAAGTGAATGATTCAGACATTATTCCACCATTTGAAAGGTATAGAATATTCCAGACTTTCCCCCATAACTTCCTTTTTAACCATCTTATGCCTTCTTGGTCTTTCTAATTTGGGGCTTTACAGCTAGCTACTGCATATCAATTGCCATTTATAGATGCGGCAGATGTGATTATAATGTACTCTGTGAATTAGTTCCAATTGTTTTGTTTAAAAAGCCAATTGTGATTCTAGAAACTGACTTGAGAGGAGAAAAATAAAAGGTCCATGATAAATTACTCATACGCCCTTTTGGGAAAAGGTGTCTGGTGTTAAGCCATAGGGGACGGGTTTAGTTAACATTTTCATTAATAACCTGGGAAGGGAAGTAAGCAGCATGTAAATAAATAGGGCAGATGCACCTAAGTGGGCTGATGCCAATGGAAATGGACTTTATGTAACTGTTAAATCAAGGCAAATGGGAAGCATGTCTAAAAGTGATGTTCAGATGAAATGGGTGGAGATCCTGCGGGAAATGGTTGGAAATGGTTATGACACAGGAGGTATTATGAAATGTCTCCCTTTTATTTTATTTTAAAATTTATGCCCATAGCGTCTAGGGATATGTTAACTATATCTCAATATGATACTGATTTTCTCTTTCCCAGAGTAACTAATTTTGTCAGTGACACCACCATTTCCTCAGTCACCCTGGCTCAAATCCTAGAAGCTATCCTTCACTCATTACTTTCCCTTTATCTATATTCAAATAATAATTAACATTTATTTAATATTTACTACATGAAAACCACTATGCTAAGCAGCTTACATATATTATCTGATTTAATCCTCAGGAAAACCCTATGAAGTGACTATTGTTGCTCCCATTCTGCAGGTGAAGAAATAACAGGTTTTAAGGGTTAAATATACTGACCAAGTTGTGATAGCTCATATAATCCAGTTTTCTGTATACCTAATGTATTGTCACCAAGCATGGTAGATTCTTCCTTGGTGTGGTATCTTTCAGTTCTTCCTTATTCTTCATTTGTTCATCACCCACTATTTATGGGACTGCAGTCACTTCATAACTGGTATTCCTATAATCAGTCTGTCTCAGCCATATGAATTGACTATATGGCAAGGTCTACTTCAACCACATAACTACTGTAACTCCCATGTTCAAGAGTATTTACTGATTCCTTAGTGTTCACACACCACAACTAAGGATACTTCCATAACTTTTAAAGAATGTTTCCCTATTTATTCACTATCTACCTTGTTCTAGATAAGACTTGTCTTTTTCATAAATAATACAAGATAAAATTAAATAATAAACACAGAAGTAAAAAATGGAATAGAGAAGAAAAAAATGATCACAATGGAAAAAGTACATAAAGGCAGCTGTGTACAGGTCCCTGCATATTTGCTGTCAAAACGCAAATGGCTTGTAGATATTTACGTTAAGAACTGACACTCAGGTTATAGCATCATTCGTAAAGGTGGTAATAGAAAGAGAGAACTGACTCTGATACATCTGTGATGCTTACTTCTAGGGTAGAGATGGGTGAATTTTCACCCATATGCCACCATTGGTGAGGAGTTTTCCATTTAGGTTGATACGTCTATCTTTAAAATAAAGTCTAAAGGAAACCTACCTATTTTCTGATGCTTCTGGTAGGGTTTCATTGGACTTCCTGAAAGTATTGATATTCTTTATCCCCCCAAATGGGTCAAGTCAAGTAAATATCAGAAAGTTAATCAAAGAAATACCAGATCTCATAGTGAACCTCAAGACAGGAAACCAAATTCAGGCTGAAAAGACAAATTTAGGATCCTTTGAATTAGTGGACTCAACAAATCACCTGAACTTGTACTTTGTTAAATATTTCCCCCTTTAACTGGAAAGATAAAACTTGCAAAGCAGTAAATGGGGTAGATAAATGTTTTGAAATCCAGAGATTTTGTAGGGAAATAGTATTTGTTTGTTTGTTTGGCAATGCAGTACATGGGATCTTAGTTCCCTGGCCAGGGATCAGACCCATGCCTCCTGCATTGGAAGCACAGAGTCTTAACCCCTGGACCACCAGGGAAGCCCTGGGGAATAGTATTAAAATATCTAAAATGTCAACACATCAGTGTTTCTATTCTTGTGATTCCAATAGATCAGGAAGTGAATTTTAGTTATTATAGAACATACTCCAGATGTAAGGAAATACATCTTTTGCATGTGCTGAATGCTACCTCTGAAAGTTGCTTCTCTGGCAAGCCAAGATCATCTTGGCCAAGGCAGAATATACATAAACAGGTTCTGGAAATAGGTTGTCTATTTGTTTTCTGAACTGGGACTTTTTACTAAGGAAGCAGCCAATCAAGCATTTTCAAGGGCTATGGAGAATGGCGTCAAGCAGTTGGCAAGTGTGGTCAGAGGATCCAGTTTCTCAGGAAAGGGCTGGGACTGTGAATGCATGAGGCAGGTTAGAAATTATAATCAATCAGGTTGTGCATCAGTGAGGTAGGGCCCATCGACGGGAAAATTCCCCTTCAGTGGCGGGTATAAGGCAGGAATTCTGATAGAAAAGAAATACATGAAATCAAGAATATTGCCATTATTATTAAGACTTAAATACTGAGTTAAATAATTTCTAGAATTGCATCCTGTTCTTCCTTGAGGAAACAGAGAAAAGATCCCTGAAGTCTAATGGCAGACATATCCTTATGCCCCAACATTTGCTCTAGAGGAAGACACTAGTCCCATGATCTGGGAGGAATTGGGCCTCACTTTTCTCATAGATTTTGATATTCTGGGTGACCTGTTTTCCCTATACAGGTCCTAGCAAATTAACAACAGTCCCTTTCTACAAAATATCCCTATTTGTGAAAATGTCAACTAAGACCAACTTTTTCTTAAGAAGCATAGTGAAGAAGTGGAAGCCTGGGAGGTGCACTGAGAGGCTCTTTGGATGCCCTTGCTAAGATAAGAGATGGGCCAACATGAGGATAACTCATTTGAGGCTAGCCTTCGGCCAGTCCTCCCAGTGGGTCTTATCCTGAGCTTATTGGTTGGTCAGGAGGCTTCACAGCTTGGAGGCCCCGGGCTTCACCGAAGCAGTTCAGGGCATTGCACTGTGTGTTCTTCCAAGGGAGGTTCTCGCTTACCATTATCTACTCACTTATGGCATACTCTTGACATGTTTTGCCCTAAATCTAATAAAGCTTTTTTACCCTCTCCTAGTTTCTTGCCCCGTTCACTCTTTCTGCCCATCATTTTCTGTGTCTACCTCTAGTCTACCTCTCTGTACGTCTCCATGAATTTAAAAAAAGACAAAGAAATGTCCCTCCCCTACCCCCACCAAACAACAACAGCAGTAATTACAGAGCCTCATATATAACCCAGATAGATCAAGGGACAAGAATCTACATAATTCTGGACAGTTAAGTGAACTGACTGGGTAGAAATTAGAGCCCTAAGAAGTGTTACCTCATAGGTTTTTCTATTTCTCTAGGTGAGATTTTCTGAGACTCATTGTAGATAGGACTAGGGGGTCCACGGGGTGGTAATGGGGGTGGGGAGCAGGTTGGGAGGGGTGTCTGGAGTTGAAGAGTAAGTAGAAAGTCTCTGATCTTCCCTGTGTGTGACAACAGCACTTTGGCTTTACCTCTTACGAGTCATTGTGAAAATAAATATTTAAAATATAGAAAGGTAGAAGAGGAAGAAAAGGGAACTTTTATTATTTTATGAAGAAGTGTAGGTATTTAGAAGACATAATTTAAAAATTGAGAGTAAGATCAGAGAAAAAAGAAAATTAGGCTAGAGGAAATAGAAGTTAAAAATACAAAAGAATGAAACTCCGAATAAAGATGAAATGTTAAACATTAAAAAAATAATAAAAAGATAAAGTGGATGAGATTTAAAATAAATGAGGAAAGGCCATACACCAATGAGATAAAAGGTTAAAATCATGAAAGTAAAAGAGATAAAAGATTAAGATATAAGGGATAGGATGAAAAGTTAAAAGTACCAAAGTAGATGAGATTAAAAATTAAGCGCAGGAAATAACTAACATGCTAAAAGTAAAAAAATGTCAGAATGAAAAGGATTTAGGGGGGAATACTTCAAATGAAAATAAAAACAAAGGGCTTCCCTGGTGACGCAGTGGTTGAGAGTCCGCCTGCTGATGCAGGGGACACAGGTTTGTGCCCCGGTCTGGGCGGATCCCACATGCCGCGGAGCGACTGGGCCCGTGAGCCATGGCCACTGAGCCTGTGCGTCTGGAACCTGTGCTCCGCAACAGGAGAGGCCACAACAGTGAGAGGCCCGTGTACCACAAAAAAACAAAAAGCATGTGCATTAGACAACTGGATGAGCTGAAAAAGGTCAATTGTGTAAGGGCAGACAAGGACTGAGAGGCTGGCTTCTTGCAGTGAAGAGTCCACAGTGGAAGGGGAGGGCTGGCATGGGGATAGGAGGAATGTGGCTACCTCAGTCCCCTGCCATTTATCATAGCATCTCAGGCTTTTGTCTGTAATGCCAGAGCTTCTGGACAAAGGCAGTCAGACACTCTGGGATACTCAAAAACAAAAGCCAGGCTTTCCTGTGGAGAACTTTTCAGATGAACCAGCTGAACTCACTTGAAATGCTTCCTGGTCTTTTAATTTACATAAAAATTTTAAAATATTTAAAACCCATCAGCTTTTCTGTCTCTTTTAAGGTGTTTTTCCTATCTCCATCAGTCTGCATTGAAACACCTACGAGCTGTGAAATTCGGTGCTTGTTTACATGTTTTGATATTCTCTACTTATTTATGTATTTTAAAGTTCTTCCTAAAAGGTAAAAGATGAAGAGGACGTATAAGGGAGACGTTTAGACAGCTGTTTTATTTAAATGTTAGATTTATGCTGTTACAACATTTCATGCTACCTTGGCTAGGAGAATTTTGTAATTGTCAATCCATTCCCCTGCTCACGTCTTTCTCACCTTCTGAGGAAGGGTTCTTTCTTACTGGAGGAGAGTTCTCTTTTGTCAAATAGACTTCTCCTGTGACAGGTAGAATGTGTTTACATTCAAAAGATCTGCTCATATTGAACTAATATATCTTAGTCTTCCATATTTCTAGGAGAGGGAATCTGATTAACCCCTCTTGACCCACCTCTGGCTCAGGATAGAGGAAGATGAGGGAAGCAAAGCAGTATTGAACTGAGCAGTGAAAGAGCTTGAAGAGGATGTGGGGATTATAGCAGAGATGCTGTGGAGTAGCTGCAAAGGAATTTTAATATTTTTTTATGGTGCTGTGGACTACATATTTGAGTCCCTTTTGTGCTTTATGAGAAATGCAATCAAGGATTTGAGGTTGAAATTATTTTTGGTTGCTGAATTATGCTTCTTTGGATAGGCAACTATTCTAGGAGTCAGACACCTGGATCTTGGTTTTATCAAGGTTAAAATAAGGATTCCAAATATGTAAGAGAAGCTTAGTGAAGTACAGCTTATAATAAAGTTATTTGGTAATGCAGTGTAGTAGAAGTAATGACAGAATGTAAGAAAGAAAGGGATTAAGTCTAAACAAAGGCTTAATTTCCTTCTTCCATCTTTCTTGAATTCTATTTGGGTATATACCACGTACAATATAATGTGTAAGTGCTATAGGGGATGCAAAAGATGAATAAGAAATGCCCTATCATTTGCTTACAATTTAATGAGAGAGATAATGTGTTACTCAGCCAGCAAAGAAAAGGTATGAGGAGATAAATGTCAAAAGAAAGATTTGTTCAGAGCTATATGGGTTTATCAGAAAGGAGATATGACATTGACCTGAGTGGGTAAGAAGGCTTCAAGAGGATGTCAGTTTTTTTCCAGAATGTTACAGTCAGTAGGATTATGATCATTGGGCTTAGAATTGGCATGAGCAATAAGGCAGAGAGGAGACAAGCAAAGTTATAGAAGCAGCAAAGCTTGAATGTGGTGGCTACTTGGGGAAGAGTAGCAAATGGGGACTTCGTCTAGAAGGGAGAATTAGGTTCAATAAGGCAAATGGTCAGTTTTCCAGTAAGAGTCATTTGGGTCAAATCATGAATGGTCTTAAACATTAGGATAAGGAATTTGTACTCTCAGCCGTTGGAAGTCTTTGAAGACTTGATCTGGGAAGTGACATGCTTGAAGTTATGCTTTGATATAGTGTTAGATTAAAAGAAGGGTTACAAAGAAGGGGAAGAAGAAATAGCTAGGAAAAATAGGGTGATTGTGTTTAGATGGCAGGCAGGTTACCCAAGTTCACTTTCTCTTAACAGAATCCCTTTGAATTGATATAAAGGGGATACTTCCGTAAGAACAATGGATAACAAAGAAGAATGCTATCAGTGGAACAGGCATCTGTGAGATATTTCTGAAAGATAGAAAGTAGAGTGGTCAGCTAGATGCAAAAAGGAGACCAAAGGAACTTACAACCCAAAATATAAACAGGAGATAAGATTGCTGTGTAGGTAGGAGAAATTGGGAGATGGCCACAGGTGACTGAACCAGAGTTGGGTCAAGACAGGTTAATCAGGTTCCCTCTCCTAGAAATTTGGAAGTAAGACTAAGATATTTTAGTTCAATATGAGCAGATCTTTTGAGTGTAACCATAAGAGCTGTGGAGTGGCCATCTTCTACCTGTTGTAGGGAAAATCTATTTGCAGAAAGAGAAGAATGATGCAAGACAAAGTGAGAGACACTTAATTCCCTTCAGCTTTCTGGTTTGTAGTAGTGGACTGAAGCACCTGTCATTGGCTTCTTTGACACAGCACAGTGGCCTCTTATTACCTTCCTGTTTCCACCTTAAATAAACTGAAATTATTTTATGTTACTTGCATCCAAATCTTAACTGATAAAGTGAGTACCATGAGTTCAATGCAAAGATTAAGTGAGTGTTTTTCAAGGGGGTGGGTGTGAAATGACAGTTTTTGTGGGTTTTTTTTTTTCAAGGGGGTTGTTGGGAGATGGATCTTGCTTCATATAGTGTTGAAAGATGTTAGAAATTCAGGAGACCTTGAAAGCAACTCATTTAATTCATCATAAGTCAAATTAATATTGTCTGATTGCAGTGGAAAGAAAAAACCCACAGTAAAACACTCTATAACCTCTTAATTAATATTGGCTCATTGACTAACAGTGTGAGGTGAATTCCAGTTCCATAGACCATAACCTCAATCAGTCCCTTGAAAAAATTTTCTGGCTTAATGTATTGCTGTTTGTTATATTGTTCCTTGAAACTGGGAACAGATTCAATATTTTCTTTCCAGCTCTTAAACTGACTCTATCTTCTGCACATATCAAATTTGTTTATTTTCCCATGTACCATTGAAATACCTAGTAACTTACAATATTTGAGTATTTGGAATATTTGTGTCCAAAGGACATACTTCAGACTGTCTCGTTCATGCTCAAATGGCACAAAAATTCTTTGTCAGACTATGTGTTCTAGTTTTTCATTTGGAAATTATGATCCTGTAGCTAAATTCACCACCGTTCAGGACAGAACAATTTTACCCTCTACCGTGCTATGACTTGTCACTTCAGCCAGTTTCTTGGAGAGAACTGGGGTCCCTAGTGTATATGCTAGTTTTAAGACACCTTTTAGTCCCATGACCCTTGAACAGCCCTGGTGTGGACAAATTTATCAGAGAGGTTTACGTGATCATTTTCATAGTTCCTTTCTCATTGTCACCTCCCTCCCTCTTCTTTTTATTTTCTACTCCCAGCTTCCCTACATGTGTCCAGAGAGCTTCCCAACTTCCCAGGAGGCTCTGCACTTCAGAACTGCTCCCTATACATTGCCTTTGACTCCATAGACATTCAGGTGCCCGACCTCGGACAAAACATTCCTATTATTCCATGTCAAGAATGACTGAAAATATCTTAGAATATTATGCTGCTAGAAAAAACCAATATACTTTTTTTTTTTTTTTTTTTTTTTTTTTTTTTTAAATTATTTATTTATTTATTTATGACTGTGTTGGGTCTTCGTTTCTGTGCGAGGGCTTTCTCTAATTGCGGCAAATGGGGGCCACTCTTCATCGCGGTGCGCAGTCCTCTCATTATTGCAGCCTCTCTTGTTGTGGAGCACGGGCTCCAGACGCGCAGGCTCAGTAGTTGTGGCTCACGGGCCTAGTTGCTCCGCGGCATGTGGGATCTTCCCAGACCAGGGTTCGAACCCGTGTCCCCTGCATTGGCAGGCAGACTCTCAACCACTGCGCCACCAGGGAAGCCCCCAATATACTTTTAACAAGGAACTTTAGAGTATTAAAGGAATGACTTGTGGTGGGAATTTCAGGTCTGATGACAGGACGGTCAACATAATGGACAAAGTAATGGACTTGGCCATTGCGTGTATGACCTTCTCTTTCTCTGTGAAATGACCTTTTCCCCAAAACTCTGCACTGTGTCCTGGGAATGGGCCTGGCTGCCAAGCTGTATTGAGCTTGCCTGCTCCCTTGTATGCTGGTTACACCAGGTGGGCAACTGAGTCCAGCTGGCTCAATCAGAATCTTTCTCCATTTTTGGATTGGGTTGTTTGTTTTTTTTGATATTGAGCTGCATGAGTTGCTTGTATGTTTTGGAGATTAATCCTTTGTCAGTTGCTTCATTTGCAAATATTTTCTCCCATTCTGAGGGTTGTCTTTTCGTTTTGTTTATGGTTTCCTTTGCTGTGCAAAAGCTTTTAAGTTTCCTTAGGTCCCATTTATTTATTTTTGTTTTTATTTCCATTTCTCTAGGAGGTGGGTCAAAAAGGATCTTGCTGTGATTTATGTCATAGAGTGTTCTGCCTATGGTTTCCTCTAAGAGTTTGATGGTGTCTGGCCTTACATTTAGGTCTATAATGCATTTTGGGTTTATTTTTGTGTATGGTGTTAGGGAGTGTTCTAATTTCATTCTTTTACATGTAGCTCTGCAGTTTTCCCAGCACCACTTATTGAAGAGGCTGTCTTTTCTCCCTTGTATATTCTTGCTTCCTTTATCAAAGATAAGGTGACCATATGTGTGTGGGTTTATCTGTGGGCTTTCTATCCTGTTCCATTGATCTATATTTCTGTTTTTGTGCCAGTACCATACTGTCTTGATTACTGTAGCTTTGTAGTATAGTCTGAAGTCAGGGAGCCTGATTCCTCCAGCTCCATTTTTCTTTCTCAAGATTGCTTTGGCTATTTGGGGTCTTTTGTGTCTCCATACAAATTGTGAAATTTTTTGTTCTAGTTCTGTGAAAAATGCCATTGGTAGTTTGATAGGGATTGCATTGAATCTGTAGATTGCTTTGGGTAGTAGAGTCATTTTCACAATGTTGATTCTTCCAATCCAAGAACATGGTATATCTCTCCATCTATTTGTATCATCTTTAATTTCTTTCATCAGTGTCTTATAATTTTCTGCATACAGGTCTTTTGTCTCCTTAGGTAGCTTTATTCCTAGATATTTTATTCTTTTTCTTGCAGTGGTATATGGGAGTGTTTTCTTAATTTCACTTTCAGATTTTTCATCATAAGTGTATAGGAATGCCAGAGATTTCTGTGCATTAATTTTGTATCCTGCTACTTTACCAAATTCATTGATTAGCGCTAGTAGTTTTCTGGTAGCATGTTTAGGATTCTCTATGTATAGTATCATGTCATCTGCAAACAGTGACTGTTTTACCTCTTCTCTTCCAATTTGGATTCCTTTTATTTCTTTTTCTTCTCTGATGGCTATGGCTAAAACTTCCAAAACTATGTTGAATAATAGTGGTGAGAGTGGGCAACCTTGTCTCGTTCCTGATCTTAGTGGAAATGGTTTCAGTTTTTCACCATTGAGGACGATGTTGGCTGTGGGTTTGTCATATATGGCCTTTATTATGTTGAGGAAAGTTCCCACTATGCCTACTTTCTGGAGGTCTTTTTTTTTTTTTCAGGAGGGCTTTTATCATAAATCGGTGTTGAATTTTGTCAAAAACTTTCTCTGCATCTATTGAGATGATCATCCCATTCCAAAAATGGGCAGAAGACCTAAATAGACATTCCTCCAAAGAAGATATACAGATTGCCAACAAACACATGAAAGAATGTTCAACATCATTAATCATTAGAGAAATGCAAATCAAAACTACAATGAGATATCATCTCACACCGGCCAGAATGGCCATCATCAAAAAATCTACAAACAATAAATGCTGGAGAGTGTGTGGAGAAAAGGGAACCCTCTTGCACTGTTGGTGGGAGTGTAAATTGTTACAGCCACTATGGAGAACAGTATGGAGTTTCCTTAAAAAACTACAAATAGAACTACCATATGACCCAGCAATCCCACTACTGGGCATATACCCTGGGAAAACCATAATTCAAAAAGAGTCATGTACCAAAATGTTCACTGAAGCTCTTTTTACAATAGCCAGGACATGGAAGCAACCTAAGTGTCCATCATCGGATGAATGGATAAAGAAGATATGGCACATATATACAATGGAATATTGTTCAGCCATCAAAAGGAATGAAACTCAGTTATTTGTAGTGAGGTAGATGGACCTAGAGACTGTCATACAGAGTGAAGTAAGTCAGAAAGAGAAAAACAAATACCGTTTGCTAACACATATATGGAATCTAAAAAAAGAAGAAAAAAACAGTCAGAGGAACCTAGGGGCAAGATGGGAATAAAGATGCAGACCTACTAGAGAATGGAGTTGAGGACACAGGGAGGGGGAAGGGTAAGCTGGGACAAAGTGAGAGGCTGGCATGGACATATATACACTACCAAACGTAAAATAGATAGCTAGTGGGAAGCAGCCGCATAGCACAGGGAGATCAGCTCCGTGCTTTGTGACCACCTAGAGGGATGGGATAGGGAGGGTGGGAGGGAGAGAGATGCAAGAGGGAAGAGAGATGTATAACTGATTCACTTTGTTATAAAGCAGAAACTGACACACCATTGTAAAGCAATTATACTCTAATAAAGATGTTAAAAAAAAAAAAAAAGAATCTCTCTCCAGAAATTTGGAACTGGAATCAAGAGAGAGTTGCAACTTTATTTTGTGAACTTGAAGGTGGAAAGGCAGCCATGTTTGCCAAGTGACTGATGAGATAAGAAAGCCAGTCTGAAGAGAGATGATGCAGTGCCTGAGCAGAATGAAGACAGGTTGCAGTTTTGATGGGTGAACTTGATCCTCAGGTCCTCCTGGGTTCAGCCTCCCCCTTGGCCAATTTGATATACTTAAAAATGGTAGGAAGGGACTTCCCTGGTGGCACAGTGCTTAAGAATCTGCCTGCCATTGCAGGGGACAGGGGTTTGAGCCCTGACCCGGGAAGATCCCACATCCGCGGAGCAACTAAGCCCGTGCCCCACAACTCCTGTGCCTGTGCTCTAGAGCCCATGAGTCACAACTACTGAGCCCGCATGCCCAGATCCCGTGCTCCACAACAAGAGAAGCCACTGCAATGAGAAGCCTGTGCACCACAGCAAAGAGTAGCCCTCGCTCGCCGCAACTGAAGACAGTGCGTGCGTAGCAACGAAGACCCAAAGCAGCCAAAAAAAAAAAAAATGGTAAGGGGGAGTTTGAGATAGAAGTCCTTAACTTCAGAATTGTTCCTCATCTTCCTCATTCTAACCATAAGACTTTGTGATGACTCCATGCCTGGACATGCTATGTTGGGTGAACAATTTAAAGAAGATTTCTATTTATATTAGTCAAAAAACATAATGGCATGTAACTGCCTAAGAGGAAGAGAAAACAGTGTTGGATGCAAATGTAGAGCATTTAAGTTGGGGACTGAGATAGTGTCTTGAGAGACCTGTTGCCTGTAAAACAAAGTAAACATCCGTTGTGGAGAGGAGAGTTTCTCAGCTGGCCAGTAGTCAGTGGGTTGCAGATGTGGTGCATATAGAGCCCTTCAGTCCCTGGGGGACTCCCTTTTTGGCTATGGGCAGCCTAGTCTTTTCCCAATTCACCATACAAATAATTAACTTTTTTTCAAAATGTCTGTTATGATATGAAGAATGTTAGGGAGCTCTGACCCAAAGTAATCGTTAATATTTATTGTTTACTGTGCGCTTTGCATTCTTTATCTTCTTTTTTTACATCTTTATTGGAGTATAATTGCTTTACAATGGTGTGTTAGTTTCTGCTTTATAACAAAGTGAATCAGTTATACATATACATATGTTCCCATATCTCTTCCCTCTTGCATCTCCCTCCTACCTTCCCTATCCCACCCCTCTCGGTGGTCACAAAGCACCGAGCTGATCGCCCTGTGCTATGTGACTGCTTCCCACTAGCTATCTACCTTACGTTTGGTAGTGTATATATGTCCATGCCACTCTCTCACTTTGTCCCAGCTTACCCTTCCCCCTCCCCATATCCTCAAGTCCATTCTCTAGTAGGTTTGCATCTTTATTCCCGTCTTACCCCTATGTTCTTCATGACATTCTTTTCCTTAAATTCCATATATATGTGTAAGCATATGGTATTTGTCTTTCTCTTTCTGACTCTTTCACTCTGTATGACAGGTACATGTAAAAGTATGAGATTAGATCACTCCCTAACACCATACACAAAAGTAAGCTCAAAGTGGATTAAAGGCCTAAATGTAAGGCCAGAAACTATCAAATTCTTAGAGGAAAACATAGGCAGAACACTCTATGACATAAATCACAGCAAGATCCTTTTTGACCCACCTCCTAGAGAAATGGAAATAAAAACAAAAATAAACAAATGCATTCTTTATCTTATTTAAATTTCACAAGAGCTCTCTGAGATGGGTTCCCTTATTACTCCTATTTCACAGATAAGAAGAACAGGGAGTCCATAGGTCAAGTTTTTTGCACAAGCCGCACACCTGATTGAGTTATGGAGCTGGCCACAAACTCAGGTAGTACAGGTAGTATGGCTGTAGACACCAGATGTCGTGCACTGAGCTGCTGCTCTATATGCCTCCCCACTGGGATCTGCTGGGAGGCATCACAGCCTATGGGTTGAAAATGGCCCCCAACACAGGAATATTATTATTCCTGTGGCTGCCTCAGTTTCTTCACTCACTTAGTGCATCGTCTCAAGACAATTGACTTACTACCTAGAGGATAGGCTGTGCCAACGTTTAAATAAAAGACACTCTACAAGCATTAGGTAATGAAAAAGAAAAACTGACTGATCGTTCCTCATCTGTGGCAAGATGGTTACCTTGCTTCTACCTCTGTTAAATACGCCATTGATAGTCAAAGCTGGGCCACTTGGTGCCAAGAGGTGCAACTAGAGCAGCAGTTCTTGTTACCAATAGCAGATGGCAGTTTGCAACAGTTGCCGATTATCTTTGTCATCAGTGAGCCTCATTAGCAAAGGAGCCATACTCCTTACAAAGGAGTGTGCCTGGCCAAAGAGGCTTTTTATTGCTTTGAAGCTACTTGGACTGGCCACATTTTCTCTTTACCTTTACATAAGCCAAGAACAGGGGAAAAGAAATCCTTTCCTTCTCCTTTCTCTTTCTCTCTCTGTCTCTCTCTCTGTCTCTGTCTGTCTCTGTCTCTGTCTCTGTCTCTGTCTCTGTCTCTGTCTCTCTCTCTCTCTCTCTCTCTCTCTCTCTCTTCCCAGGGTCATTTCCTGGGGAAAAATAAAATACCTTTCATAACTGGTTTGTCTTTAGGGCAAAACTGTCACAGAGATTAATATATGGTCACCTTATTTAGGATGTTTGAAATTTAAACCCTGCATATTGTCTCCTTGTTTGCTTAATCTCACCACAGACTTCTGTTTCTTGCTACCAAAGATTCCTAACTAATAGGGTTCAGGGAAGAGAATTTGGAGCTGGGTGTTGGATAGGGGAAACTGTTTCTGTCCCTTAGATTAGGTGGTTCATCAGGTGAAGGGCTGTTGGATGCACTATTTGAAAATGGGTAACAAGATATTTCTCTCAGTCCTGGATCAAAATAAAGCCACAGAGCTAGGGGGATGCCATCTTTGACATAAGGTTTGACATTGTATTTTCTGTTTTATTTTCCCCGGTGCACAATGAGAGCATGTTTGATCCATGCAAGCTTTTCTACCTCTGGTTTTCATGACTTTCCCCCCTGTTTCAGAAAACATAGTTATTACAAAGGAAGCATAACTGCTCTAGCCTCTTCAAAATAGAATAATGACATTTTCATAACTAGTGATTGTGGGAGCAAGTGTGGGGATGTTGAGCTGGCTGAAATCCAGAGGTTTCTAAGGAACCAGAGAAAGGTCGTTCACCTCTTAAAAAGTGACAGTTGTAAAAACAAGCCAATTTTAGAATTTGTCATCTTGTGCTAACAGTATACCCTTTTGTAGTTACTGATATCTGTCAGATATGCCAGCGGTAAAGAGCTCCACAGCAGGCTTTGCTGAGGACATAGGAGGCTTGCGTTTTAGGTCTGTGTACATTTCCTTGGCTTGCTGGAGGGAGATGTTGTGGAAAGAGCTTTGGCTGGGCATTAGGACCCTTTGTTCTGGCTATGACACGCAGTGGCTTCTTGACATTGCAATTCATGAATCTCTCTGCTTCTCAGTCCCATCATCTGTAACACGAGTGGGTAGGACAAGGTTATCTCTAAGATCCTTTCTAGCTTGAAATTCTGTGATTCTAAGTCCTGGATAAATGCCATGAATCACAATGGTCTCTGCACTAATATTATTTTTTTCTCCCAGATTTTCTCAAGCAAATGACTGGCTCATTAAAAGTACTTGCTTAGGGCTTTCCTGGTGGCGCGGTGGTTGAGAGTCCGCCTGCCGATGCAGGGGACACGGGTTCGTGCCCCGGTCCGGGAAGGTCCCACATGCCGCGGAGCGGCTGGGCCCGTGAGCCATGGCCACTGAGCCTGCGCGTCCGGAGCCTGTGCTCCGCAACGGGAGAGGCCACACAGTGAGAGGCCCGCATACCGCAAAAAAAAAAAAAGAAAAAAAAAGAAAAAAGTACTTGCTTAGTGTTTAGTCATGGTGGACAGACAGTTCGCCAGTGGCGTTTTGGAAGAAAAGCTCCAGTTTAACCGCGTTTCCTCTCAATCTTTCTTGATTGGCAGTGAGGGAGGCCCTGGCTGTAGCCAGATCCACATCTTTGCATCTTGCCTTTTAGGCCAGCGTCCTTATAACCTAGTAACCTCTGAGCCAGCAACTCAGAGGAGCTTCTTTTGGTATATCTGTGCCTGGATATAGGCCTTAAAATGATACGTTGTTGCTCAGGATAGTTACTATTAGATCTGCACGTTGGGAAAGCTGCAAAGAAACAGAGAGACAGTGCGTTCTGTGATGGTCAGTTTTATGTGTCAACTTGGCAAGGCTACAGTCCTCAGTTACTCAAGCAAACACCAACCTAGGGGTTGCTGTGAAGGTATTTTGTAGATATGATTAATGTTCATAATCAGTTGGCTTGAAATAATTTGGCTTTATAATTTGTGTGGGCTTGATTCAATCAGTTGAAAGGCCTTAAGGGCAAAATTGAGATTTCCTGGAGGAAGAAATTCCTCCCATGGGCTGCAGCTTCAGCCTGTGCCTGAGAGTTCCAGCTTGCCTTTCCTGATAGCCTTCCCTATAGAGTTCAGACTTGCTAGCCAGCCCCCACATTGTTATAAATCAACTCCTTGCAATGGATCTCTTAATACTATCTCCTACGGGTTCTGTTTCTTTGGTAGAACCTAGACTAAAACAAACCCCAAGGCCTGCATTTTATAGAGAAGGAAACTGGGGTTCAATCCCCAGGATTCATTCATGAGAGAGCCAGCTGCCTTGACTCCTATAGGCTTAGGAACTTCCCATAACAGAATGTTCTCACTGCTTTCACATTTATTTTGAAGCTCGCACCACATTTCAGTTGCCTAGAATCCAGTTCTGTGGACACAAGGGCATAGGCATAATACATAAAGGACTCCTGCCTCCTCACCCTGTGTATTCAGGTACGTCCATCATGACTGGGTTGATATGTTCATGGACCAAATGAGGAAGTTTGTCCTTGTGTTCATATGAATCCCAAGGTAAGAACTCACGCCTGTTCTAGTGTTTGACGACCTCTTCTATATTGTGATTTGGTGTCTTTTTACTAAATTGTCAAGTGTGTACATCTGGTCTCCTAGCTGGATTAGAATTTTTTGAACAGCAGGGAGCATGAAAAATGTTGTTTTAGCACAGTGCTTGCATCATGATGTCTCTCAGGAAACAATGATCAACTGATGGAAGGAACAGTGGAGCCCCCCTGATGACGAATTTCCCTCCCTGGGCAGCAGTGTAGTGGAGGGGTTGAGAGAGTGCACTACCCTCCCTTCCATCAGAGAGACAATAGCTCTGCTCCTTATTAGCTATGTTAACTTTTTAAAACAATTTTTTATTTTATTTTATTATTTTTTTTTTTGCGGTACGCAGGCTTCTCATTGTTGTGGCCTCTCCCATTGCGGAGTCTGGACATGCAGGCTCAGCGGCCATGGCTCACGGGCCCAGCCGCTCTGCGGCATGTGGGATATTCCCAGACCAGGGCACAAACCCGTGTCCCCTGCATCGGCAGGCGGACTCTCAACCACTGCGCCACCAGGGAAGCCCCAATTTTTAAAAAAAATTTTAATATTTATTTATTTATTTGGTTGTGCCGGGTCTTAGTTGCAGCAGGTGGGCTCCTTAGTTGCGGCTCACCAGCTTCTTAGTTGCAGCACATGGGCTCCTTAGTTGTGGCACTCGAACTCTTAGTAGCAGCATGCATGTGGGATCTAGTTCCCTGACCAGGGATCGAACCCATGCCCCCTGTATTGGGAGTGCAGCATCTTCACCACTGCGCCAGGGAAGTCCCTAGCTATGTTAACTTTAGGTAAAGTTTCCTAAACTCTCTAAGCCTCAGGTCCTCATCTCTAAAATAGGGAAAATCATAGTGTTATTGTGGGCATAAAATTAGATAATCTATGTAATGCATCTGGCACAAAAAATGTCCCATACATACATCAGCATTATTATTATCATCCCCTTTATTCCTCTGGTCAAGTCCCTGGTTGATGTAGTGGCTGCTCAGGTTTGGGAGTGATCTTGTGGAGACAGCAGTAAGTAGTGGCTTGAAGCAAGGTCTTATTTCCCTGCCCAGGCACTGGACCTGGGTAGCCTGGTTGAAAACCAGGACTCCTAGGCACTAGACCAGCAAGGGCTAGAAGCTAGAAGCAATGTTCCTCTGGCTCTTGACCCGTTTGAAAGCAAGAATGTTTCAAGGAGGCAAAAACTGTAAAAACAGGTACAAAGTTTATTATCAGACACAGCAAAACCTGTGGGAGAGCACACAGGGAAAGAATTTATTTAGTTAAGGCAGAAGCAAGGCAGAGATATACACCCAGAGAGAAAGGGTGTGGGCATCCTCCCTAATGAGCACACCAAAGAGGTGATCAGATCACTTATATTGGGCAGTTCTTCTGGGTCTTTGTTTACCTTTGCCCAATAACCTCACTTCTTTTTCCACACCTGACCTGTCCTAGGGCCCTCCCTGATATGCGTGCGCATCATTTAGCCAAGATGGATTCCAGCACAGAGGCCTATGGGAAGGTTGACAACACTTGTTATGGGGTGGTGCCCCCTCCCTTTTGACCATCAAGAAGACTTTCTGCACATATGTAGTCAGGGAGGTCTCCTTGACCTCAAGAATGAGAAATACGTGGTCTCTTTATCTTTTATCCGAGCAGGACTCAGCTCCTCTCTGCCCCTGCCATTATCTTTATCTTGGAGTATCTGTCCATAGGGGACAGATTCCAGCCGCTCAGCCTGGGGCCCATCTACCTGCTGCCTCAGGAGGACCTGGGTTATCTCAAGGCAGTGAGGAGGGCAGCAGAGGGGTTTGTTGCTATGGGGAATGGAGGGTGGTGAGTTGCCTGGCTGAGGTTGAATCCAGAACTGAGGACAGTTCATTTGGCTCCATAGTCCTCAGTCCCCCATCTGCAGAAGTGCTCTTGGGGTGCAGACGATGCAGCTGGCCTCTGAGCCTCCCTCACATAACCCCAGAGGGGCTACAGGTACTGGTACTGGTTTCTCAGGGCATTTTATTAGCAGGAAGCAAACCTTGTGTATTTTCAGGAGTAGTAAGTAAACAGTGCATTCCCCTGCAGGATAACTAGAAAACCAAAGAGCTTGTGCAGTGAAATAAAGTAGGGAGCCAGT